>NC_133319.1:8540953-8652115 GCF_012295235.1 Primulina huaijiensis | reverse complement strand
AATAATGAATAGCTAACTTCCTAAAGTTGAGATGATAAGGTAAAATTCTTGGCATGATAATAAAGTAAGAATCTATGTTTTATATTATTTAATCATTATTTATTGTTTATGTTATATTTATTTTTTTAAGCATTTTTATACCCTACTTATAAATGGGAGTTTTGATTTATTGTTGCTATATGTTACACTAAATTCTTGGAACCATTTAAATGTTAGTTTGGTATTACCAACCATTTAAAGTGGATGCCTTGATTTATTATATATAAATATATTATAATATTAAATTCTTGGAACCATTTAAATGTTAGTTTGGTTTTACCAACCATTTAACTTGGATTCCTTGATTTATTATATATGAATATATCATAGTATTAATTTATTGGTACCATTTAAATGTTTGTTTGGTTTTACCAACCATTTAAAGTGGGAACCTTGATTTAGTGTTTACAAATATATATAGCACAATAAATACTTGACCACATTTATAAGTTTTGGTATATATTATATACTTATAAGATAATAATTTATAACATAATATAAATATGATTATTTAATATATTGGAACCATTTTATTAAGTGGATTTCAATATTGTTCGTTAATGTTAACTTTATTAAAATACCAAGAGTGGATCCTTTAATCTCAACTACTTAAATTAAAATTTGAACAATTAAAATTTACCCATTAAAGATTCAAACAATTAAAATTAAAAAGAAACAAAAACAAAAACAAAACAAAAAGACATTGTAGTGGACTTGTAATTACCTTAGCTTCCCTGTGGATACGATATCGGACTCACCGAATTATACTACTTGTGGACAACCTGCTCTTGGGAGTGCAACAATCAAAGTGACAACAAGTTTTTGGCGCCGTTGCCGGGGAAGTATAATTTAATTTCAAGTCTATTTAATTTTGTTTATAGTTTATTTTTCTTTATTTGAATTTTTATTGCTTTTGTGTGTTTTTATTCTTTTGCATTTGCATTTGCATGAGCATTATTTGGTCACGTACACTTAGTGGTCGACTCATTCGAAATAACCCTTTATTTTCACAAAACATGGCGGAAGAACCCATCCAAGAAAATGAAGATGAAATTCAATCTCAACATGATCATGATAGACGAAGAACACTTAGAGATCACATGAATCCTACACGTACTAGTGCACCTTCATGTCTAGTTTTTCCCCCTGATGCATCTCATTTCAATTTTAAGCCTGGTATTATCCAACTTTTACCCAACTTTCATGGCTTAGATTCTGAAAATCCATACATGCATTTACGAGAGTTTGAAGAAGTGTGCAACACATATAATGATCTAAATTGTAGCATGAACACCATTCGACTTAAGCTTTTTCCTTTTTCTTTAAAAGATAAAGCTAAAACTTGGCTACAAAATCTTAGATCGGGATCCATTCGAACTTGGGATGAATTGCAACAACAATTTTTGAAAAAGTTTTTTCCATCTCATAGAACAAATTCTTTCAAAAGGCAAATCATCACTTTCACTCAAAAACAAGGAGAAACTTTTTATCAGTGTTGGGATAGATATAAAGAATTGCTTAATCTTTGTCCACATCATGGTTTTGAAATTTGGAGAGTTGTTTCTCAATTTTATGAAGGCTTAACACCTAAAGATAGGCAAATGGTTGAATTTATGTGTAATGGAACATTTGAAGATAAAGATCCAAACGAGGCAATTGAGTATCTCGATTCATTAGCTGAAAATGCTCAAAATTGGGACACTATAGGTACAATCGAACCATCAAACAAGATTCAATCTCCTACATCTGGTGGAGGTATGTACACTCTCAAAGATGAACATGATCTTCAAGCTAGATTTACCTCTTTGGCAAGAAAAGTTGAGGCACTTGAATTGAAAAAGAATGGTCAATTAAAATCTGTTCAAGAAATTGCATGTCACATCTGTGATACAAGTGATCATTCTACAAAAGATTGTCCCACTTTGCCTTCTTTTAAAGAATGTCTCCATGAACAAGCCAATGTTTTAAACAATCTCAAAAGGCCAAATTTTGAACCATTTTCTCAAAGTTACAATCCAGGTTGGCGAAATCATCCAAATTTTAGTTGGAGGAATGATAATGCTGCACAATTTTCACAACCACATTTCCAAAATCAACAAAATTTTCAAAATTATGCACCTTATGTTCCTCCACCTAAAAGGAATTTGGAAGATATATTGAATTCTTTCATTGCAAAGCAAGAGTCTATCAATACTCAAACTGCTCAAACCATGACAGATTTGAAAGATACTCTTGCTAAATTTGCATCTGCACTTAATGTTCATGAAAAAGGTAAATTTCCTTCACAACCTCTGCCTAATCCCAAGGATCATCATTCACAAACTGGAACTTCTGGAACTCAACCGATGGATCAGGTAAAATCTGTTATTACCCTTCGAAGTGGTAAGGTTGTGGAAAAATCCATTCTTGAACCTTGTGAAGATGATGATAAATCAACTCCAAAGGGTAAGGAAGTGGAACCCATAACTTGCGAAGAGGAGGTTCAACAGACAGTGTCACCACCATTCCCTCATGCATTGAAAAATACAAAAAAATCAAATTTGAATTCTGATATATATGATATTTTTAAACAAGTAAAAGTTAATATTCCTTTATTAGATGCAATAAAACAGGTACCATCATATGCCAAATTTTTGAAAGACTTGTGCACTGTGAAAAGAAAATTGAATGTGAAAAAGAAAGCATTTTTAGCCGAACAAGTAAGTGCAATCATTCAAAATAATAATGCTTTGAAATACAAAGACCCTGGTTGTCCTACTATTTCTTGTATTATTGGAGAACGAAAGATTAAAAAAGCCTTGCTTGACCTTGGAGCTAGTGTGAATTTACTTCCATATTCAGTTTATCAAGAACTCAATCTAGGCGAGTTAAAACCTACTTCGGTAACACTTTTACTTGCTGATAGATCTGTTAAAGTGCCAAGAGGTATGGTAGAAGACGTGTTGGTCCAAGTTGATAACTTTGTATATCCTGTCGATTTCATAGTTTTAGATACACAACCTATCGAAGCTTGTAATGCAATTCCTGTAATTTTAGGTCGTCCATTTTTAGCAACTTCTAATGCTCTTATAAATTGCAGGAATGGAATAATGAAGTTGTCATTTGGTAACATGACCTTGGAGCTTAATGTGTTTAATCTTTGTAAGCAACCACATGACAAAGGAGATGAAAGTGAAGATGAAAATCTTATTGAAACTCTTGTGGAAGAAAACATTCAAGAAGGGAGTACTCGTGATCAATTAGATATTTGTTCAATTGAAACTGTTAAAGAAAATATTGAAATTGATCTTGATGATTTTATCAGGTATCACTCGTTACCAGGATCAGAGAAAGAATTTGATGCAAAATATGAGAACAAAGACGAACCACCCATATTGGAGTTAAAACCCGTGCCAGAAGAATTGAAGTATGCATTTCTTGGAGAAGATGAAACATATCCGGTGGTAATTTCTTCCAAACTAGCAAGTGATGAAGAAGGTAAATTAGTTGATATGCTTAAAAGACATAAAAATGCAATTGGTTGGACACTAAAAGATCTCAAGTACATTAATCCACTAATTTGCACTCACAAA
Source organism: Primulina huaijiensis (assembly GCF_012295235.1). Classification (NCBI taxonomy): domain Eukaryota; kingdom Viridiplantae; phylum Streptophyta; class Magnoliopsida; order Lamiales; family Gesneriaceae; genus Primulina; species Primulina huaijiensis. The sequence goes on along the minus strand of NC_133319.1, from coordinate 8,648,504 downwards.
ATTCACTTACAAGAAAATGCAAAAACATCTCAACAACCACAAAGGAGATTAAATCCACACATGAAAGATGTTGTGAAAACTGAAGTTCTCAAACTACTTGATGTTGGGATTATCTACCCTATTTCTGATAGTAAGTGGGTAAGCCCAACACAAGTAGTTCCGAAAAAATCTGGCATCACAGTGATAAAAAATGAAAAAGGTGAATTGTTAACAAGTCGAGTCCCATCTAGTTGGCGGATGTGTATTGATTATAGAAAATTAAATGACGCCACTAGAAAAGATCATTTTCCATTACCATTTTTGGATCAAATTTTAGAAAGAGTAGCAGGTCATCCATACTACTGTTTTCTTGATGGATATTCAGGTTATTATCAAATTCACATTGCACTCGAAGATCAAGATAAAACTACATTCACATGTCCTTTTGGAACATTTGCATTTAGAAGGATGCCATTTGGATTATGCAATGCCCCAGCAACATTTCAAAGATGTATGCTAAGCATTTTTTGCGACATGGTTGAAAATTGTTAGGAAATTTTCATGGATGCTTTAACTATCTTTGGGAATACATTTGATAATTGTCTTGAAAATTTGGAAAAAGTTTTAAAAAGATGCGAGGAAAAAGGTCTTATTTTAAATTGGGAAAAATGTCATTACATGATTACTTCTGGAATTGTTTTCGGACATGTTGTGTCATCTCATGGAATTGAAGTTGATAAAGCAAAAGTTGATGTCATTGCCAATTTACCCCCTCCAAAAACCATTAAAGAAATTCGCTCATTTTTGGGACATGCTGGATTTTATAGGAGGTTTATAAAGGACTTTAGTTTAATATCTAAACCCATTTGTAACCTCTTAACGNTCTTATTTGATTGGATCAACAACTATCCTGTTTACTGATCATTCTGCTATTAGATATTTGTTGACCAAACAGGATGCAAAGCCACGACTGATACGATGGATTTTGTTGCTCCAAGAATTTGACATTGTGATCAAAGATAAAAAAGAAACCGAGAATGTCGTAGCCGATCATTTATCGAGACAAGTAACAGGATCATCTTGTGAAATGACACCAATTAACGATAATTTTCCTGATGAACATCTATTTTCAGTTACTACTACACCTTGGTTTGCTAACATAGTAAATTTTATTGTGACAGGAAAAATGCCACCACAATGGAGTTCTCAAGATAAAAGAAAATTTTTGAATGAGGTAAAAAAGTTTTATTGGGATGAGGTAAGTAGTGTCATTAAATTTTGTCATTCAGAAGCATGCGGAGGACATTTTTCTTCAAAGAAAACAGTTGCAAAAATCTTGTAGTGTGGATTTTATTGGTCCACTTTGTTTAAAGACACCCACGAAATCTGCAAGATTTGTGAAAATTGTCAAAAATTGGGTGCGATTTCAAAAAGAAACATGATGTCATTGAATCCTATTATTGAAATTGAAATCTTTGATTGTTGGGGAATAGATTTTATGGGATCTTTTTCACCGTCGTTTGGATACTTGTATATTTTAGTTGCAGTTGATTATGTTTCCAAATGGATAGAGGCAATTCCATGTCGAACAAATGATCATAAAATCTTCATCAAATTTTTAAAAGAAAATATTTTTAGTAGATTTGGAATTCCTCGAGCCATGATAAGTGATGGGGGAACTCACTTTGTTAATAAACCATTTGCTTCATTAATGAAAAAATATGGTATTACTCACAAAGTAACTACTCCTTATCATCCTCAAACAAATGGACAAGTTGAATTAGCTAATAGGGAGATAAAGCAAATTTTGGAAAAAACTGTTAACTCAAATAGAAAAGATTGGTCTCTGCGACTTAATGATGCACTTTGGGCATATCGAACAGCTTTTAAAACATCATTGAATATGTCTCCCTATAGGTTGGTTTATGGAAAACATTGTCATTTGCCTGTGGAATTGGAACATAAAGCTTATTGGGCGATCAAAACTTTAAATTCAAGCATGGATGATGCCAACAAATTGCGTAAATTGCAACTTAATGAACTTGATGAACTCAGAAATGACGCGTATGAGAATTCAAGGATTTATAAAGCAAAAATCAAATCATTTCATGATAAAACAATTCTTAGAAAATCTTTTGAGATTGGTAAAAAAGTTTTGCTTTATAATTCTCGACTTCACATATTCCCAGGAAAATTACTATCAAGATGGACAGGCCCATATGTTGTAAAGCATGTGTATACTTATGGAGCTGTGGACATTGAAAATCCTAAAAATGGTGATGTTTTTAAAGTAAATGGACAAAGGCTTAAACATTTTTAGAAAATGAAATCTTTAAAGAAGAGTTTATTTCTCTTTCCGATCCTTGATTTTTTGTATTGTAATTAATTTTGTTTGTTTTTATTTCAGGTTTCCTTAATATTTTTATTTTCCCGGTTAAATGGCGGATAACGGTACTCCGTGACTCTCATAGTCGGTTTAATCAGTTTCTCATAATTGCTGATACAAAAATAAAAAAAAATCATTTTTTTTCTTTTCAAAATTGATGAAATTCTCTCAAAAATTTGTAAATATTTTCCCTCTGTTTCTGAAAATGTTCTAAGAAAAATTTATGCAGGAAGGTGTGAAATATTGAGATTGCTAATGCAAAGAAGAATTCCAGAAGATATTCGTCTTGTAATAGAAGCTAAGGTCCGATTAGGAGGAGAAGTTCCACAATCATTGCTCATTCGGTATTTGCCTGGATTAAGAAAAAGCACTTATGCGAAAAAACGAAGGGCCAAAAGTTTAGGGGATTGTCATAAGTGTGCAAGATGGACTTGTGACAAACGATGCAGATCTATGGGATGTGTTTCCAATAACAGAGAAGATAAAATTGCTTTCATTAAGAATGGGCTGAGTAAGGAGTCTTTAGATAACATCTTATTGACTCTTGAGACGCATTCTAGTGGACATGTGCATAATGAACTTCTCTGTTTATGGAAACAATTCCAAGATGAGCGTCATAGTCTTGGGAATCCGACTAAAAAAGACCATGTTTGCCAATTTATAAGAAAATTGGATGGGAAGCATATCCTCGAATCATAGAAGGCGTTGAAGCCGTTTCTGGACGTAAAACCAGAGGAAAATTGTGAGCCACAATCACACTACTGTTTACATGCATGTGTGTCGTTATTGTTTTTACTGTTTATTCTGTTTACAACTGTGACCCATAGTTTTGTCCTAACAACATATTACCCCTATAAAATCTCTCATCTTTCTCTCAATTTTCGCAGAAAAAAAAAGAAGAAAGTAAAAAAAACAAGGCTGGAACCTCTGCACAATCATTGAAAAATATTTGTGCATTTTGTGGGTCGAGTCCTGGAAAAATTGAAGTGTTTGTAGAAGCAGCGAATAATCTTGGAAAGATCTTGGCTGAGAGAAAAATTCACTTGGTATATGGGGGAGGTAATATTGGGTTAATGTGATCTGTTTCAACATCTGCTCATCTTGGAGGTAGTCAGGTTTTGGGTATTATTCCTACAGCTTTAGCTGAAGAAAATATTACAGGTGTTACGATTGGTGAAGAATTAAAAGTTTCTTCTATGTATGAAAGAATCACAAAAATGATTGAAAATTTTGATGCTTTTATCGCACTACCAGGAGGTTTTTGTACATTAGAAGAAATTTTTCACACTGTTTCTTGGGCACAACTTAATATACACAATAAACCTGTGGGCTTGTTGAATATCAATAATTATTATGACAGTTTGTTGGCATTTCTTGATAAATCTGTGGAACAGAACTCCATTTCAGAAAATTCACGAAAAATGCTCATCTCTGCTTGGATTGCCGACCAATTAATTGATAATTTGGAAGCTTTTGTTCATAAGCTTGATCCGATGATAACAAAGATCAATTGGTCGCAATCAAGCAGTAAGAAAAGGAAGTTGGATCATTGATTCAAAAGTCGTGGATTGGTTTGCGTTTGTTTCAGTTTGTTATCTTCAATAAAATTCCAGGTGATATCTCTTTCATTATGTACTCTTTATTAATAGTTATTTTGACATTAGGGACAATGTCATATTCTGATTGGGGGAGAACAAACTTATAAAAAAAAATTTTTAAAAATTTTAAAAAAAATTAAAAAAAAATATATTTTATTTTAAAATAAAATCATGTTTATTGTTTGTATCTTAGTAATTTTTGCAAAAATGTCATACATTACATGTTTGAAAGATTTAAATTAGAACAAGCATTAATCTATTTAAGAATGTTTAAATTTTTATTTAAAAAAAAAGTCAATTTTAATATTCTGATCAATATAAAAATATGATTTATGAAATCTTTTTGAGTGATTAACCATTGTGATAAAATCAGGTATTAAAGTATATGGCCCAAGTTATACCTTATAAGAGTGCCTAAAATTTTAAACTCACACATATTTTGTGAGTGAGTGGAGAGGACTGAGAAAACAGCTTTCGAGCCTTTATTGATCATGAGAGAAACTATCTATTGCTTAGATCTTGAGTTCTTATTTTGAAAAAAAAAATGATATTTCCTGGAAAAAAAAGGAGAAAAATACAAAAAGAAAGATATTGAAGATCTATGTAATTTTTAAGTTATATGCTACGACCCATATATCTCTCATAAAAAAAAAGAGAGAAATTTATTGTACAAAATAAATAAATATGTGGTCAAGAAGCATAAACTTAGTCTGATTCCATGATGTTATGAAAAAAATATCAGGAAAAAATATATAATAAGAACAACTAGATTTTGAATCAATGGATTTTCTATCTTTTGATTAGTTTGGCTCGTTTGTCTGTCTGTATTCTGTAAATCATTTTTCTGAGAATTTATCTGTATTCCAACTCTATGAGAGAAATCGTTGCCATAAATTGAAACATTTATTAACCTGTGAGGATATGGAGTTGAGACTCTTACTAGGAATTTCTGAAGGTCGTGTACATTTAACTACCTGAAATAAGCTTTGAATTGATCATCTCAAATTATTTCATAAATTATAATTATGATGATCTTGATATAACCTTGACAGTTTTCAAATTTAATTTAAACACTTAGATAGTTTTGATTACATTTTTATTTAAATTAATCAATATGTTTTGTATTGCTATTAACGCTTAAATTGCTAGGGACTAGCAATAAGCTGGTTGAGAGGTGTGATAAACATAAAAATTGTACATTGATTAAATGTTTTATAATATAAATATATAGTTTTTGTTTTATTAAATGTTTAAATATTATATGTTTTATAATCAATTGTATAAAATATAAGTTGTTGTGTAATTACAAGTTTTTACTATTTTTCACAGGTTCGATAAAACAAGAATAATCTTGGCGTTGCAAATGGGATTAAGATGATTCTTGGATCTGTAGAAAGTTGATTATAATATCTACAATATTGTTGACAAGCATGAGATAAAAATCCTCTCACAATTGGGATCAAATTAAGCAACAAATAAAGTTACCAAAGGAGTGGCAGTTTTACCATGCTCTAGTATTTTGACCATATCTATTAAATTACTTAGTCAAATGGTTTAAAAAAAATACCACAACTAGACAACTCAATTATCCACATGTTTTTTTTATGAGAAGAAGCAAATTCGGAGAAGAATATTTTCAAAAGTGATGTGTAATATAATATAATATCTTGGAACACCTATGAAAACTTATGTATAAAAAAATAATATTTTATTTGTGGTTGTCTCCCCAAATTTGGCTATAAATAGGGGTGCATTGTAATGTATTGAGATATCCCTCATTCTATGAACAAACCTTTGAGTTCATAATATTTCTCTCTATATTTTTCCTTTATTTCTTCATTTAAATACAATTAGCATGTTAATTTCATATTCAAAGTTTTACACTTTGAATAATGAATAGCTAACTTCCTAAAGTTGAGATGATAAGGTGAAACTCTTGGCATGATAATAAGGTTATTAAAAGGTAAGAATCTATGTTTTATATTATTTAATCATTATTTATTGTTTATGTTATATTTATTTCTTTAAGCATTTTTATACCCTACTTATAAGTGGGAGTTTTGATTTATTGTTGCTATATGTTACACTAAATTCTTGGAACCATTTAAATGTTAGTTTGGTATTACCAACCATTTAAAGTGGATGCCTTGATTTATTATATATAAATATATTATAATATTAAATTCTTGGAACCATTTAAATGTTAGTTTGGTTTTACCAACCATTTAACTTGGATTCCTTGATTTATTATATATGAATATATCATAGTATTAATTTATTGGTACCATTTAAATGTTTGTTTGGTTTTACCAACCATTTAAAGTGGGAACCTTGATTTAGTGTTTACAAATATATATAGCACAATAAATACTTGACCACATTTATATGTTTTGGTATATATTATATACTTATAAGATATTAATTTATAACATAATATAAAAAATATGATTATTTAATATATTGGAACCATTTTATTAAGTGGATTTCAATATTGTTCGTTAATGTTAACTTTATTAAAATACCAAGAGTGGATACTTTAATCTCAACTACTTAAATTAAAATTTGAACAATTAAAATTTACCCATTCAAGATTCAAACAATTAAAATTAAAAAGAAACAAAAACAAAAACAAAACAAAAAGACATTGTAGTGGACTTGTAATTACCTTAGCTTCCCTGTGGATACGATATCTGACTCACCGAATTATACTACTTGTGGACAACTTGCTCTTGGGAGTGCAACAACCAAAGTGACAACAAAAAACGAGTGCGTTATGATCGTTTTCGTGGGACTGCTCAAATTGTGATTTTATGAAAATGTGTTCTTGCGAAATCCTTGTTGCAGGCTTTGTTGCGAATCATCGGGTGTTCCTTGCTGCATTTAGGAGGGTCAAGTGGGTTGATCTTGTGCATTTGGTTGTGTTGTTTCCAGTTTATAAGGTTGTGCATGCATTAGAAATCATAGGAAGTATTTTGGTGCAGTTTTGGGTATTATCGCGTAGGTCTAGCGCCGCAGGTAAAGTATGACCGAGGATCTCATGTATGCGGTAGTGGACATCCCTACCAGCCCAGTACTGTGGTTTAGTCTGATCAAGCACATTTATATATGGGTCACTTGCTTTGGAAAATATCTTTCTGCAAAATGATAAATTTTATGCATGTTCAAGTTTCCATGATGCAAGTATGTTTATGAAAAGTTTTATGATGATGTCACGTCAATGTTTATGTAATCACGTGTAATGCCCGAGATATTATTTTGTTAATCCGAATTTATTAATTGATGACTTGACGAGATTATGAAAGGAATAGACCGAGAAAAGAAGCGGGAAAACAAGAGTGCATGATTCGTATGTGCGAGGACAGAACACCTCGCGCATATGCGCGACACGAGGCGCGCATATGCGCAAGGCTCGCGCATATGCGCAAGGCAGGCAGTGAACCTCGCGCATATGCGCGAGAAGAGGGCGCGTACATGCGCGAGCTGGTGGACTTGAATTATGCCGAGACAGTAGGTCTCGTGCATATGCGCGAGCAGAAGAGTTTGATGGGCAGAGACCAGTAGGTCTCGCGCATATGCGCCGAGGAAGATCGTGCATATGCGCGAGACGTGCAGTACATAGATTAAGCCACCTAGCCTTGCAATGCATGAAATATATATAACAAGCATTCACTCCTTCAGATTTGCAGAGGAGAAGATCAAAATTCCTTAGCAAAAATCCTCCAGCTTTTCCTTTTACGAATTTGAGTGTTATACAAGATCCGTCCGTCTGATTTTCTATCCGAGCTCAGTACCATGATCCTCTCGTTGAAAGCTTCACAAGGACGTAAGTTTTCTTATGTTTTGTTATGATTTGAAAATATGACAGTGAAGGAATCATGATATGATTACTATATGGTGTTCTTGACATATGAGACATCGTATAATCGAAACCGGATTGAGGAATGCATACCGTATGAAATTGTTATGATCATCAGATTTTATTTGATTGAGATTATACAGATTTGGTATCAGTTTATGTATTGATTGATTATGAGATATTGAGATTGATATATACTGATTTTTTATTGCTGGTAATTTTAGATTGCACTGTTATGCCGTAAGATTTTGATAAGATTGAGGTATCTTGTTTGAATGGGATGGTGATATTGTATATTCGATTGTCATTGCCAGATTGAGTATTGACATCTTCGAATCCAGTACTTCAATTTTGTCAGACTGACAGAAAGGAAGGTATAAATCAATGTTGAATCGGGAGGATATAACTCGAGTTAGATCTGACTTGAGTTTCCCTAAATCACATACTTTATTTTATTGCATTGATGTTTGCAATTCATGAGATTGATATGCTTAGTCTATTGAGTTATAATAAAGCATGTATTGAGTCAATGGCGGAGGTGCCTAGTCAATGGCGGAGGTGCCTTATCAATGGCGGAGGTTCCAAGTCTTTGGTGGATATGCCAAGACACTGGATGTTGGTTTATATCGATGTTGCGTAGGAGCAGATCGGCTTCTATTGCGGAGATTCGGTATATTGTGCCACTGTCCAAGAACCGGGATCCCTAGAGTAGAGAAGAGTCGAGTCTGAGTTGTTGAGTCACGAGTTTATTTACAATTTCATATCGATTCATGTTGTCAGATTTGATACATGTTATTGATATCTGTTTCAGGCCTTTATATAGGTTTATATGATTGCATGTATACTTTGTTTATACTGGGAATATTATTCTCACGAGAGTTATCCGGCTGTTGTTGTATTTGTATGTGTGCATAACAACAGGTGGACAGGATCAGGGTCGAAAAGAGGATGAGAGATTACAAATTAGCGTAGAGATCCGGGCCTAGAAGTAGATTTGGTTTCGACACTTGAGACGTAGTGGTTGAATTCTAGTTTGATGTAAATGTATTTAGTACAAGACTTGTACTTTTACTTTTAATGTTATATCGGATTGATTGTGTTATGTTCCGCATTTGTATAAAAAAAATTTAGACCCAGTTTTTATGCATGTTTCAAATACTCTGGATTTTGAGGAGATTGTTTACGATGTTTATCGATTATTTTAGCAAACCTTATTTGTCATCTTTTGTCGCAAATATTTTGGATGAATAGTATATTTTTATCGAAATTTGAAGGCTGATTATTCATTTAAGAAAATTTTTATTTTCCTCAAATTTTAAAGTTTTTAAAAGTACGGTACGTTATAGTTGGTATCAGAGCTGTGTTCTTGTAAAGGGTTATTCCTACTGCCGGTTGCGAGAAGCTCACGAGTCACACCTAAAGTCTGTAAGTTTAAAGTTTTAAATTATTTAATGTATGTAGCATCTTGTTATGATTTCAACTTGTGCACGTTTTAAGTTCAAAATTTTGTGCATCTTATGATACAAATATTATGTTCATGCATATTGGGTTTACGTGTTGGGTAAATATTGGAACAGAATGCCTCCCAAATGTAGGATTGTGCGTGGAGCTGGAGAGGAGGATAGAGAGTCTCAGAATGGCGAGAGAGTCACTCCTCCTCGTCCGCCCCCAGATATGCAGGCTCAGATGCTTGCAGGGATGACTCAATTCTTTGTGCAGTCTGCAGGGAACCAGAACCAGACTGCAGTGGACACAGGGGCAAGGCCCAGACTTGAGGCCGTGTATGAGAGATTCAAGAGGATGGATCCGAAGGAGTTCTCGGGGACTACTGACCCGATGATAGCTGAAAGATGGATTAAGTCCATCGAGGTAATCTTTGTCTTTATGGAGCTGCAGGATGCAGACAGGGTTAGGTGCGCCACATTCCTTCTATCAGGAGACGCCCGACTTTGGTGGAAAAGTGCATCAGTGTCAGTGAACTTGCAAACACTGACGTGGAATGGGTTCAAGGAGGTTTTCTACTCCAAGTACTTCACTGAGGAAGTACGCTCCAACCTGACCAGAGAGTTCATGTCGCTTCGTCAGGGAGATAGCAGCGTGGCAGACTTCGTTAGGAAGTTTGAGAGGGGGTGTTACTTCGTGTCCCTAATTGCTAATGATGCCTGGTAGAAGTTGAGGCATTTTATGGATGGATTGCGGCCGATCTTGCGCCGTGATGTGAGAGTTGCTGGTCCTGCCACTTATGCCATCGCCGTGTCGAGAGCTTTGGCGGCAGAACAGGACCAGAAGAACATTAAGAATGATAGGCAGGGCAAGAGCCCCTGTCAGCAGCAGCAGCAACAGCGACCCCAGTTCAAGAGGCTTTTGCAAGGACCGCCAGGGAAGAGGCCATTTCAGGGACCGCCGAAAGACATGGGTCCTATTCCGCAGCAGAAGGCTCCCCAGAGACCGGTCGAGCACCCGATGTGCCCAAAGTGCCACCGCCAGCATCCAGGACAGTGTTTGTGTGGATTGGGCAAGTGTTTCAAATGCGGAGCAAGCGATTATATGTTGAAAGACTACCCACTGTGGAGGAAGCCGACCCAAGGGAGAGTGTTCGCCATGCAGGCAGAGGAGGCGAACACAGACACGACCCTGTTGACTGGTAACCTATTTAATTCAGCGCCGCATTATTTTGCTATGCATGTTTCGGATTGTTTTGTGATTATTACCGTGCTAGTTAGTATATTTGGTGAATTTGTGTAGAGATTTTCTGTTATGCATGAGTTTAAGATTAGTATTTTGGGATATAAGTTTCGTGTGTTGTACTAACGTCTCTTAGGAAATATCTTCATAAAGAGAGTTGCCACGAAGGCCTTGATAGATTCAGGGGTCACACACTCTTTTATCTCGGAGACGTTCGCTAACCACCTGGATGTCAAGTCTATTGGACTCGACGTGAGCTATTTAGTGACAGTCCCATCAGGGGAAGAGCTATCAGCTACTAGCGTAGACAGAGACATTGATCTGGAACTAAATGGCCACCTAGTGTATGCTGATCTGATTGTGTTGCCGATGCCTGAATTTGATATCATCTTGGGAATGGACTGGCTGACAAAGAATAGAGTTCTGATTGACTTTTAGAAAAGGTCAGTGCTGGTAAGACCGTTGGGCATGAAACAATTTTTTTTAGTCGGATAGATGGAGAAGTTTCCCTCACATGATCTCTTGCATGCAGGCGCAGAGACTTATTCACAAGGGATGTCAGGCTTTCTTGGCCAGCATTATTTTAGTCCCTGACATGCCCACTCCGTCGATATTTGAGGTACCAAGAGTCAGAGATTTTCCTGATGTCTTTCTCGATGACGTCACAGGCCTTCCCCCAGAGAGAGAGGTGGAATTTGCTATCGAACTTGTGCCAGGCATCGTGCCAATCTCGAAGGCACCGTACCACCTAGCTCCAGCTGAGATGTTAGAACTCAAATAGCAGATTCAGGAGATTCTTGACAAGGAGTTCATCTGCCCTAGTTTTTCACCATGGGGCACGCTAGTACTTTTCGTAAAGAAAAAGGACGTGAGCATGAGGTTGTGTATCAATTGCTGAGAACTGAACAAGTTTACGATCAAGAACAAATACCCACTTCCAAGGATCGAGGACTTGTTCGATCAGTTGCAGGGAGCTACAGTATTCTCTAAGATAGATCTTCGATCAGGGTATCATCAGCTGAAGCTAAAAGATGCAGATGTTCATAAGACATCCTTCAGAACCAGATATGGGCATTACGAGTTATTAGTGATGCCGTTTGGACTGACGAATGCCCCAGCAATTTTTATGGACCTCATGAATCGAGTATTTTAGCCTTACCGAGATCAGCTCGTCATAGTGTTCATTGACGACATTCTTAGCAGTAAATGTGAATTCTGGTTGGAGAAGGTAGCATTTTTTAGACATATAATCTCTAGCAGTGCCATTGAGGTGGACCCAGCCAAGGTGGCAACAGTTAAAAGGTGGATTGAGCCAATGAATGCATCAGAGATCCGCAGTTTCCTAGGCTTAGCAAGCTACTACAAGAAATTTTTTAGGGATTTTCTTCGATAGCAGTGCCATTCACATTCACTGACCAAGAAGAATGCTAAATTCGTTTGGAGCGAACAGTGTCAGAAGAGCTTTGATACTTTGAAGCAAGCTCTTATCACAGCGCCAATGTAAGCCATGACAGCTGGGCAAGGTGATTTTGTGCTATACACCGATGCTTCTAAGCTTGGTTTAGGAGCAATGTTAATGCAGCATGGTCAGGTTATAGCTTATGCCTCCATACAGTTAAAGGTGCATGAGAAGAACTACCCAACTCATGATCTCGAGTTAGCAGCCGTTGTCTTTGCGTTGAAAATTTGGAGACATTATTTGGATGACAAGAAATGACAGATATTCACTGATCACAAGAGTCTCAAGTATTTCTTTACGCAGAAAGAACTGAATATGAGACAAAGACGGTGGTTGGAGTTAGTGAAAGACTACGATTGTGAGATTAGCTACCATCCGGGGAAAGCTAATGCTGTGGCAGATGCTTTGAGAAGAAACTTTGTCGTCAGAGCACAGCTGTCAGCACAGAGATTTCTTCAGTCAGAGATTCAGAGATTTGGGTTAGAGTTTTATCCTAAGGACAGAGCTCCTAAGCTGTCTAATCTGACAGTCTAGTCTTCATTGCTAGATCGAATCCGTGGAGGTCAGCCTTTGGATGAGCAGTTACAGAAATAGAAACTGAAGGATGAGGCCAAGGGCAGTGTACTCTACACAGTGTCTGATGATATTGTGAGATACAGAGGAAGGAATGCCTAGTGTTGGTTCGATCAGAGAGTATATTTTGAAAGAGGCACATGCATCTCCGTATTCCATCCATCCAGGAGGTACCAAGATGTTCAAGGATTTGCAGATTCTGTATTGGTGGCCAGGGATGAAGCGAGACATCCGTCCATTTGTATCTGAGTGTCTCACTTGTCAGCAAGTGAAAGCAGAACATCATAGGTCAACGGGAATGCTTAAGCCACTCTCTATTCCCGAGTGTAAATGGGATAATATCACCATGGACTTCGTTGTTGATTTGCCGAGGTCAGTCAGTGGATCCAATGCAATTTGGGTTATAGTGGATCGACTTACTAAGTCGGCACACTTCTTGCCAGTGAAGACGACTTTCTCCATGACGCAGTACACGGATCTCTTAATTAAGGAGATAGTTTGATTGCACGGGATCCCAGTTTCTATTGTGTCCGACAGGGAGCCGAGGTTTACATCGTCCTTTTGGAAGAGTTTACATGCAGCCATGGGGACGAAGTTGTTATTCAGTACAGCATTTCACCCACAGACAGACGGCAAATCTGAGCGAGTGATCCAAATTTTGGAAGATTTGTTGAGAGCTTGTGTGATAGATTTTCATGGGAATTGGGAATCAAAGCTACCTCTAGTGGAGTTCACCTACAACAACCGTTTCCAAGCAACTATAGGTATGGCTCCCTACGAGGCATTGTATGGAAGGAAGTTCAGATCGCCGATTCATTTGGATGAAGTCGGTGAGAGATCAGAACTTGGTCTAGAGATTGTTCAGCAGACTGCAGATGTGGTGGTCAAGATTCGAGACAGGATGAAGACTGCCTATAGTCGTCAAAAGAGCTATGCTGATAAGAGGAGAAAGGATCTTGAGTTTGCCGTAGGTGATCATGTCTTTGTAAAGATAACACCCATGAAGGGTGTTATGAGGACGGGAAGGGAGGCAAGCTTAGTTCGAGGTTTATTGGACCGTTTGAGATTCTTGACAGAGTTGAGACACTAGCTTATCGTGTAGCCCTACCGCCGAATCTGGCCGGTGTACACAATGTGTTCCACGTCTCAATGCTGAGGAAGTACCTAGTGAATCCTTCGCATGTGTTGAGCTATGAGCCAATGCAGCTTGCTCCAGATCTGTCATATGAGGAAAGACCTGTCCAAATCCTAGACCGACAGGAGCGAAGACTTCGGAACAAGGTGACCAAGTTGGTCAAAGTCCGGTGGCTGAACCAATCAGTGGAGAAGGCCACTTGAGAGACCGAAGCAGATATGAGAATTTGTTATCCGGAATTGTTTGGTAATATTTAATTTCTAGGACAAAATTTATTTAAGTGGGGAGGAATTGTAGATCCCAAAATAAGTACACGTAAAACCCATGCATCAATTTAAATTGTTAGATTTTTAATTTAAATTTAAAATGATTTTTAGTGGTGCATGACTTAATGATTTACATTATTTTAAATTATTTATTTTTTGTGATTCACGTTAAAATGTTTCTTGAGTTTCATGTTTCAGGCATTATTCGATGCGGGATCGAAGAAAATAGACCGACGACGATTTTGGAAATTTTAAAATGTGTATTTTATTTTAAGTTAGGATTAGGGCATTTTAAAAGATTTATTTGGTTTTTAGAATTTTAAAGTCTAATTTATTTATTTAGTGATTTTAGGATTTTTAAAACTTTTAAAGTTTAGCAAGTGAGCATTTTATTTTAAATTAAGTGGTTTTATTAGAGGTGAGTAGGGAGTTAGTATTTTAATTACCCTGTTAATTATGTAATTAAGCAAGTTTTGTTCTCCCTAATTATCTAAACTCACGCACACACACACATTTAGACACACCTCACACACGAGACACACACCTCACACACGAGACACACACACACATTTCATTTCATCTCATTTCAGATTTTTGAGAGCAAAATAAAACCTAGGGTTCTAAGAAAACTCAGCAGCCGCCCCCTCCGTTAAAAGATTTCAGCAGGTCTCGTCACCTTTCTTCGAGAAAATTGTGCCACGTTTGTTCCGGATCAACCCTCGCATCGTTCCGGCTACGGTATCGTCGTTTCGGTATCTTTAAATATCAAAAGGCATGTATAATATTTTTTTTCTACATCGATCTTGTTATATTATATGTTCTTATGTTTATTATGTGTAAAAATCCATGTTTGTTGTGAAAAGGTTTGAGCAAAAAATGTTTGAAATGATTTTTGAATCAAAATTTTTAGATCTAAAAACGTTTCTGCTGTAATTTTGATTCCTGCAAAAATTTGGTTGAGTTTCTGGAAAAGTTTTCAACATATAAAACGTATTACTTTTTGATACCTTCGATTTGAAAGTAAATTCGAAATTTTTGGACAAAAAACGAGTGCGTTATGATCGTTTTTGTGGGACTGCTCAAATTGTGATTTTATGAAAATGTGTTCTTGATGTGTTCTTGCGAAAGCCTTGTTGCAGGCTTTGTTGCGAATCATCGGGTGTTCCTTGCTGCATTTAGGAGGGTCAAGTGGGTTGATCTTTTGCATTTGGTTGTGTTGTTTCAAGTTTATAAGGTTGTGCATGCATTAGAAATCATAGGAAGGATTTTGGTGCAGTTTTGGGTATTATCGCGCAGGTCTAGTGGCGCAGCGCTGCACTGCGAGCGCCGCAGCGCTGCCAGTGCTTTCCAGGAAGCGCTGCAGAGCATCGCCTAGGCGTCAGTTTGGTGCTGCAGCACTGTTAGGCGCTGCTTCAGACAATTTTTGGGCTTCGATTTTAGGTACTCTTGTTTCTTTTTGGTACTATTATGTCGTTATGTTCTAGAAAACTATAAGTTAGTTTAGATGTTACTAAGTTTGATTGGGGAACGTTGATCTATGTTTTAAGCGAAGTCCGTGTCTTCCATTACTTTCGACATTTCATACTTTGTGTCAAGATTTTTTTGGGGTTTGAGTCGGGAGTTGGTTTGACGTCTGCTTTAGTCAAGTCCCGAGGGTGTTAGAAGGTCATAAGTTATTTTATCAATGGGTATTAAGTTCGTTAAGATTGATAAAGCTATGTGATTTAAGACGCATGATAACATGTTAGCATGTGCAACAATAACCCGAGTGAGATCCAACGAATCCCTCAACACTCAGCAAGTATGTTCGACGTGCAAAAGAAAATATTTTATTTTTGAGGTATGCTAAATGTCTTATGACCATTTATGAACGGTTTTAGAAGTCGGTGAACGTGGCCGGTGACCTCTCCACCCCGGTAAATTATGACCGAGTTTAGATCAGGATTGGAAAGCTGTAAAGAATGACCAGAGACCAATCCACCCGGTAAAGTATGACCAAGGATCTCATGTATGCGGTAGTGGACATCCCTACCAGCCCAATACTGTGGTTTAGTATGATCAGACATATTTTTGTATGTGTCACTTGCTTTGAAACATATCTCTACGCAAAATGATAAAGTTTATGCATGTTCAAGTTTCCATGATGCAAGTATGTTTATGAAAAGTTTTATGATGATGGCATGTCTATGTTTATGTTACTACGTTTATGTTTCAGTTATGTACGCTCTACTTTAAAGGTGCATGTGGTTTTATTATGTATTATTCGTTATATCCAGTTTATACGTGTTGAGTCTTTAGACTCACTAGACTTGATCGTTGCAGGTGAGGATGAGGATGAGGAGACGAGGGGTGGTGACCAATGAACCGACTTGGACTGCGCAGGAGGCTAAACCTAAAGACCATCCATGTTTTAAGATTTTTATGCATGTTTCAAATACTCTGGATTTTGAGGGAATTGTTTACGATGTTTATCGATTATTTTAGCAAACCTTCTTTGTCATCTTTTGTCGCAAATATGAACATTATATTTTTATCGAAATTTGAAGGATGATTATTCATTTAAGAAATTTTTTATTTTTCCGCAAATTTTAAAGTTGTTAAAAATACGGTACGTTACAGGTAGACACTTTGTTTTGAGAAATTTTTGTAAGTCAGTAAGCAACTTGGGAATAAGTGAATATTTGTGTTGGAATTATGTTATCTAAAACTATTTGGGTTGCGTAAGTTTTAATTTCAAATTTACGAGATATGTGTTCATACGGAAATTTTGGGTGAAATAAAAACAAAAGGGAATTAGTTGCGTTCAACATAGGTTACCAATGAACGAATGTTAAGATTTTTATCGAGTAAGAAATCTAAAATCTTGATATGGGGATTCTAGAACTCTATGGTTTATAAGCGTAGTTGATTTGTTAGAGTTAGTCTAAGACTACCATGGTATAACTTATTAAGTTTATATGCTAGAATTAATTAAGCATTAAAGATAAGAATGTAATATTTGTTCCAATGAGGAAAGTCCAGAGTCTTAGGCCTCAACTATATTGTAATTGAGAAGGGAATAGTTTAAGCATTTAATTGATACTAGAAGGGTTTTATTATTAGGTAGAAGATCGATATTGTATATTTTGGGATTTACGAGTTAACGTTACTCGAGGATTAAGATTTGCAACAATTTTATAATTGAGATGTACTTGTAAATAATTAAGTACGTAAGGTTGGTGTCGTAAGATAAGGATTCGATTCAAGGATATTAGGCTAATATTATTATGGGGTTGAGATAAGGTATAAATTTTTAGTGTATTATCGAGGATAAGAATCGATCAGTAAATTTTGGTGCTAAGGTTTCTAAGGTTGAACTGCATAAATGATAATGTAATAGGTTGATGAACATTAGGGGTATAGTATAAGAAAAGTTAGGTGCGATAAGTTTGGGCACCCGATTCTAGTATGAGGAATTGCGAGAAAGTCAGAAATTCGAGGACATAGGAAATAGAACTAAGTCACCATAAGTTGTTTTAAGTTGTGATTCGCAATCGAGGATTTTGATAGGCAATTTAATTAGGATTGAGGAGACGTAAGGACAGTTTAATACTTATTCTATCAGAGGGGCGCAGTGGAAGCGTGAGTTATTGGAATATTAGAATTAAGAGTCTAAACTTTTTGTTTATCGAGGATAAGCAAATTTCGGTAACGAAATTCAATTTAAGGGGGGTAGATTGTAACGTCCCAAAAATCTGAAGGTCCACGTGAACCACATGCATACAAGTTATTAAATTTCATTGGTATTTTATTAAATTGTTTTAAATCATTAAATGCTTACTTATTTCATTAATTTGTGTTTAATTATTTTTATGCATTTTATGTATAATTCATGCATGGTATAATTAATTCATGAAATTTTAAAAGTTCATGCATTAGGGTTTCTAGATGCATTTCGCGCTCGAACGAGGAACGAAGACCGAAAAATTTTCAGGAAAATTATTTTTAGTACACGATTAATTTTTATTAATTAATATATGATTTTTTAAAGGTATTTTTCAGAAAATGGGATTTATTGTGTATTTTTATCCGCAAGATTTTATTTTTATCTAGTACGTAAATTTTATCGGATTGGAGAACTTTTTGAGAGTTCGGCTAATATTTTCAAGAATTTACCAACAAGAAATATTTTTCAGGAGCGTGTTGGGATTTAATGAGCCTACTTTTAAGCTTGTTGGGCTTAAAATCATTTTTAAACTTTTAATTAGTAACTTAGGGCCCATTAGGTAATTGTTAACTATTTAAATACTACTTAATTAACCCTAAACCTATCATTCGCCAACCCACCAGCCGACACCCCTCATTTTCAAAACCATTCCCCTGGGTTTTCACAGCAGGAAATTCAAGAAGGCTTCGGCTACCATTTTCTTGGAAAGAGAAATTCCTCTGGCCATCGTTCTTCGATCTCCTCGCGTATAAGCATCATCAAGGCACACATTGTATCATTTCCTTTGCATCGCACTCGTTTAATATACTATTTAATGTGCTCTTGCATTGAAAGTTTCGATCCAGCCATGAGCATTAAATATTTACGATTTTTATTTATGTTTCATTCCCTCGGTTGTGCTCATGATTTTTCTGAATTTTCATGTAAGGGGGCAGTTGTATGGATTCATCAGGGAGCTGTTGTTGTCGAGAGGGATGGGGAATAGTTGCTGGAGTCGAAGCTTGATCGATCTAGTTGTGTTTCTTTGAAGGGCCGATCAGTGTTTGTTGTAGGGTGTTTCGATTTGGCAATATTTAAGGTTTTGGGGCGGGCTGCGATGCATGGGCTCAAACCAAGCTGTGTTTCAGACCTTGTAAAGTCTAGTAAGATGTTAGGAATGAGCCATGGGTGTTTGGTTGAGGGAGAAGATCGATACTTGGGAGTTTAGCTTGACCGAAAAAAGATATGCTAGATTTGATCATTTGATGCTTTTGGCTTGTGCAGCAACATTATGATTCGGTTAGGCTTGGTTTAGGAGGTTCATTAAGGACTAAACGGTGAGTCTTAAAGGCTGGAAACGTGATGGTAGAAGGTGGACCGAAATAGATAAGGGGTTGGAGACAAGTGTTGGAATATAAGTATACAAGGGGGGTGGGCCGAGAGTTTAACGAGGGGTAGTAGGTGCTGGCCGAAATATTATGGATTTAGAGGACATAATTTAAGTAGTAAATGGTTTAGAATGAGTTGTTTAAATTAAGGTTCAAGTTGAGAAAATTTTGGTTAAGTTTCGATTCGATTCGAGTTAAAACGGGGACCCCGGTCCAAGTTTTAAAACGAATCGGTTAAGTTGTAAAATGGGCTCGAGTGTACGTCTAGGAATGTTTATAAATATGTTTTGGGTCATTTCAAGGAGTTTGGTAAGTTTTGGATCAAGTTTAGAGGTCCAGGGTTAAAACGATAATTTTTGGGTTTCTAGGGGCAAAATGGTCATTTTTCACCCGGGTGAGATTTTGGTCCTCGCAGCGCCCTGAGCACAAAATTATGATATTTAAAATGTTTATGCATCATGTTCTAGGGGCAAAACGGTGCATGTTTGGTTTAAAGGAAAAATTACGTATATGCATGCTTTTATTTAAGTGATGAATATGATGACACGTTTTGAAGGAAGTGATTTAGTTGTAACTACCACGATGACATGATGACATGTAAGGCCGGGACTTAGTGGACGGGTAATGCTGTCGCTAATGATCCTCGCCGCTGGGTAGCACGGTTACACGTAGATGGATCCATCGACTAACATGATGATACGAAAGTCATTGCTAATGAACGGAATTCAAATTAAGAAAATTAACATGTATATGTTGTTATGATGAGATGTGCTACGATTCTTTTCACGCTTGATATGTTTTAAGCTATGCATACCCCTTTTCATGATCATGAAAATGTATACGTATATGATGACAGGAGATGACATGCTTTGACACGACATGATTTTACACGACACGTTTATGCTTTTAAGTTAATGAAAGATATGTTGAGTATGATATTTTTCACTGCTGTGCGCCATGTATATGTACTTGTTATTCCTGGTACAGGTGTGTTGAGTCTTTAGACTCACTGGGCGTGTGTGATGCATGTGAGCTTGTTGATGAGGGGACTGGAGGTGCTGAACTCTGAGTAGGCAGACCTGGTGTGGTGACACGACCCGAGGACCGCATGTTTTCCGTATTTTGATTTATGAGATTTGAGAGGAGATGTATTGTGGGGACCCAGGCTCTAACTCGATTATCTTTGGGGTTAATTGGATCTTTGTTAGAAAATGTGGGTCAAAATTTTGCTTTTAACATACGACACATACATAAGATTTATTGCATTTCATGAAAAGCAAATACATGTCTTGTTTCGTTCATACAATTAAACTAGTGTTTAAAAGTATTAATACATGTCTAATACAACAACTAGTTTCTTCCGCTACGCCCGTGATCACCACGCTATCACCTCTCAATCATCCTCGTCTCGACCCTGATCCTGCCCCACCTGTTGTTATGCACACATACAGACACAACAACAGCCGGAAACTCCGGTGAGAATAAATCCCAGTATAAAACAATGTATACATGCATATACACAAGATAAATCATGAACATGCTATCATGAATTTAAACAATAGGAATATGTTCCATAGTCTATGAAACACAACTAATCTAAATCAGGCAACGTAAATCAAATTCATATCTTTGACTCGACTCTAAGTCTAGGGATCCCGGTGTGAATAAGACGTAACAAGTCTCCCACCTACTCTCCCAATCGGGGTGGAGGTACGTCTTATTCCCAGACTTCGGTCCTCTGTATCGAATGTCTACAATAGGAGTGAATCTTCTCCTACGCCCATCGACACAACCGAACATCCGGCTTGGCTAATCTACCAAGGACTCTCCTATCTCAATGCTTTAAGATAAATCAATAAATAAAGCATCACAAGGTAATAATCATCTAGTATGTCATTTAGGGAAACTCAAGTCGAATCTAGCTCGAGTTATATCTTCCCGAATCAACATTGAATTATACCTTCTTGTCGTATAATCTTTGTCGTAGTCGAAGTCTCGATGTCGAATCTGTCAATATCAAATCTGAAATAACAATGTGGAGATGCATTCTATCAATCTTCAACTCAATTCCATAACATATACAAATCAGTAATAATTCTCGATACATTTCGACGGCAAAATGACATAGTTTCTCGATACCCATCAACTCAAATATTAATCAACTAACATCAACAACTCATAATCCACAACAATACCAAGCCAAAACACAATAATTCTGCACCATCTAGTTTCGGCCAACATGTTGGAATTTTACACAAATTGCATACGACATCCGATAATCGATCCGTTTACGGCGTTATGATCTCTAGCAACTCAAGCACATATATTTCTAATAAAATCTCAATTCCTCCAACATATAGATTTCGAAACATGCTGGAAAGGAACAAAACTTACCTCCTTTTGAAGCTAGTGATGCAAGGAGCAATAATCTGAATTCGGAACTAAATTCGGGTAGTCGAATCTTGTAAAACCAACAAGTTACTCTTGAAGAAAACTTGAGGAACTTTCATGGAGGTTTGTCTCGTTTCTGTAGGTGTTGAAGTCTGAAATGAAGGAGAATACATGTTATATGAATGGCAAGGACACATGTTTTATTTTTCACTCAACACGTCGCACCGCGGGTGCGCTCACTTCTGATCGCGGGTGTGCTTAGCTCTCGGCAGCCCCATCTAAAAATTCAGAAACAGCGACCGCAGGTGCGGTCCCTTTTTCACCGCGGTTGAGCTCAGGCTACGGCAATCCTTCAACATTTCAAAATTAACGACCGCGGGTGCGGTGACCCTACTGTAATTCTTCACGTTTCATGAGTTACAACCGCGGGTGCGGTATGTCTTGGACCGCGGGTGCGGTCTCTCTTGTATTCAACACTCTACTTTCTGCCCTTACACCGCGGGTGCGGTAGAAACTGGGGCGCGGGGGCTGTGTCCTTTCCTGCAACTTCATAATCTCATCTTATCAACCTACAATTCTTGGGCATTACATTTCTTCCCCTCTTAGATATGAGTTCGTCCGCGAACTCGCAAGCAATCAATCAAAGCATGTATAAGATAATCAAAACTAAATAAATACTCACATCATGCGAATAGTTCTGGATATCTCCGTCTCATCTCTGATTCTGTTTCCCAAGTCGCTTCTTTAATGCCATGACGATTCCATTGGACTTTCACTAACGGAATAGTCTTTGTTCTGAGCTGTTTCTCTTTCCGATCAAGAATCTGAATCGGCTGCTCAACGTAACTCAAAGTCTGATCTAACTCGGCTTCTTCAGGCTGAATGACATGAGAACTATCTGGCATATATCTACATAACATCGATACATGAAAGACGTCATGTATCCCAGATAGAGAAGGAGGAAGAGCAAGTCTATACGCACGATCGCCAATATTTTCAAGAATCTCGTACGGACCGACGTATCGAGGAGACAACTTTCCACGCTTGCCAAATCTGACCACGCCTCTGAAAGGAGAAATCTTTAAGAATACTCTGTCTCCCTGCTCAAACACCAACGATCTACGTCTGATGTTCGCGTACTTCGCCTGTCTATCTTGTGCCGTCTTCATTCGCTTCTGAATTATCTTTACTTTATCTGTCATTTCACGAATCATATCTGGCCCTAAGTCTGGTACCTCAGAGAGGTTATCCCAATATAGTGGAGATCTGCACTTCTTTCCGTATAATGCCTCAAACGGTACCATCTCGATGCTCGTTTGATAGCTGTTGTTGTACGAGAATTCACAAAGAGGGAGTGAATCTTGCCAACTAGTACCAAAATCTAGTACCATAGCTCTCAGCATATCTTCTAAAGTCTGGATAGTCCGCTCTGACTGTCCGTCTGTCTGGGGATGGTAAGCAGTACTCAAGTGTAAAGTCGTACCTNCATTCAGGAATAGCTAAACTCTGAAGTAACCCTCCGGACTTCTTTCTTTCGGCCTTCACCTGTTGGCAATTCAAGCACTTAGACACAAACTCTGCAATATCTGTCTTCATCTGTTTCCACCAGAACTGTGTTTTCAGATCATTGTACATCTTCCTGCCACCAGGATGAATACTGAACCGACTACAGTGCGCTTCTGAAAGTATCTGTTGTTTCAAATCTGAAACATCTGGCACTACAAGACGGTTATTCACATACAAAACATGATCACGTACCTGATACTCAGAAATATGTCTTGATCTGACCATATCAATCGACTTTTGAACACTCTGATCTGTTCTTTGTGCCTCTTTGATGCGAACAATCAAATCTGGTTCACACTGAATAGTGGAAAGTCGCAATGGTCTACTATCTGTATCAAATGCTAATCCAGAAAAGCAACAATCTTCTATCATATTCGAAACACCTTTATCGACAAGGATAAGGAACATACATTTCGACTCAAAGCATCCGCTGCTGCATTTGACTTCCCTGGATAATACTTGATCTCGGAATCAAAGTCTTTCAGCAGATCAAGCCATCGTCGATGTCTCATATTCAACTCTGACTGAGAAAACAGATACTTCAGGCTTTTGTGATCAGAGTAGATCTCAAATTTCTCCCCATACAGATAGTGACGCCAGATTTTCAATGCAAAAACTATAGCCGCCAATTCAAGATCATGAATTGGGTATCGACTCTCGTGTGGCTTCAACTGTCTCGAAGCATAGGCAATAACATGCTGTCGCTGCATAAGAACACATCCTAACCCTCTGTGCGATGCATCACAATATACAACGAAATCACCTGTACCTGAAGGTATCGTCAACACTGGAGCACTGGTTAGTCGTCTCTTCAACTCTAAGAAGCTAGACTCACAATCTTCAGACCACACAAATGGAGTATTCTTCTGTGTCAACTGGGTAATCGGTTTCGCAA
This sequence comes from Primulina huaijiensis, assembly GCF_012295235.1. NCBI lineage: Eukaryota > Viridiplantae > Streptophyta > Magnoliopsida > Lamiales > Gesneriaceae > Primulina > Primulina huaijiensis. The sequence continues at coordinate 8,624,642 of NC_133319.1, read as the reverse complement.
TACTGGAGAAATCTTTAATAAATCGTCGATAGTACCCTGCTAAACCCATGAAACTGCGTATATCTGGCACAGAAGTCGGTCTCGGCCAACTACTCACCGCTTCAACTTTACTCGGATCAACAGAAATACCGTCTCCAGATAAGATATGACCCAAGAAGATAACCTGTCTCAGCCAAAACTCACACTTTGATAGTTTAACATACAGTTGCTCATTTCTTAACGTCTGCAACACAATTCTCAAATGCTCAGCATGATCAGTCTCATTTCTCGAATAAACCAAAATATCATCAATAAAAACAATCACAAACTCATCCAGATACCTCTGAAAGACACGGTTCATCAGACTCATAAACGCCGCGGGCGCATTCGTTAAACCAAAAGGCATGACAATAAACTCGAAATGTCTATACCTGGTTCGGAATGCAGTCTTCGGTATATCTGAATCTCTGACTCGCAGCAGATGATATCCAGATCGCAAGTCGATCTTGGAATAGACAGAGGATCCCTGCAACTGATCAAACAAATCGTCGATACGAGGCAATGGGTACTTGTTCTTTACTGTTGCCTTGTTCAGTTGCCTGTAATCTATACACAATCTCATCGAACCATCTTTATTTCGCACGAATAGCACTGGTGTGCCCCAAGGAGATACACTCAGTCTGATATATCCCTTGGCCAGCAAATCTTCAAGCTGTTCTTTCAATTCTTTCAACTCTATCGGTGCCATTCTATAAGGAGCTCGAAAAATAGGAACCGTACCTGGTACTAGGTCGATGCTAAAATCTACCTCTCTGACTGGAGGCAATCCCGGAATCTCATCAAGGAACACATCTGCAAACTCGCTAACCACTGGCACATCTGCCAAGGCTGGGCTCGATTTCAGTAAATCTACTGAATAGACCAGGAATCCTTCTGCTCTTTTCTGGAGTAATCGAGTCATAGACAATACTGAAATCAAAGGAATCCTAGCTCTAGACCCTTTGCCGTAGAACTTCCACTCTTCAGCCATCTCTGGTCTGAATCTAACAATCTTGTGCAAACAGTCTACTGTCGCTCTGTACTTGGTTAGCAAGTCGATACCAATAATGCAATCAAAATCAGATAACCCAAGTACAATGTAGTCTAAATCTATCTCATTCCCATCATACTGTAGTAAACACGATCTAACAGATGTCACAGATATCAACCCTGTCCCCAAAGGAGAAGAGATAGACACTACAGTAGACAACGACTCAATAAGCAATGCATATGTCAATGCAAAACGCTCAGATAAGAATGTATGTGATGCACCTGTGTCTATCAGTACATAAGCAGGATAACCGCAAATAGAACAGTTACCTGCTATAACATCATCAGGGGCATCCTGAGCCTGCTCTTCTGTCAACGCAAACACTCGAGCATGCTGTCTCGACGGCTGGCCCACCGTCTGGCTACCCCTAGCTCTGGGCTGTGTCGATGTAGGGGCTGGCTGGAATGAATGAACAGATGACGCCTGCCTCTCTGGCTGAGCTACAGAGCCAGATGCTCCTACACTCTGAGTCCGCTGTGCACCTCTCTGTGGACAGACCTTGGCAAAGTGGCCGTGCTGTCTGCAAATGTTGCAGCGACCCATCACGCCCTGACACTGTTCGGTGGCATGTCTACCTCTACAAGAACTACAGTAAACCCATGTATACTCTGATCTCTGGCCCGACCCTGTCTGTCTCGGCCCACTGGAGCTCGACGAACTGCTCCCTGATTTCTTGAACTGTTTCCCCTTCACTTTCAAACTGTCTTTCCTCCCGCTGCCTCTACCACCACTCTCGAATCTGGAAGGTGGTTGCTGATACTGACCCGAGGGCTGGGGTGATCTAGGGGTCTGAGTGGTATAAGAAGTGCTTTGTTGCCTAAGCAACCCGGCTTCTGCTCTCTTCGCCCTGTTCAAGGCATCCGAAAAATTGTTGGGTCGTCCCGTGTTCACCAAGGTGAATATCTCCGGATTCAGGCCATTGATAAACTGATCCGCAACGGCCTCGTCATTCCCAGCAACGTGGGGAGAAAATCGGAGCAATGTGGAAAACTTAGCCACATATTCCTCGATGTTCAGCTGTCCCTGTCTCAGGTTGGCAAATTCCGCACCTTTGTCTTTTCGGTAGGAGACGGGAAAGAATCGCTCATAGAACTCTGTCTTGAACACCTTCCAAGTGACCTCTGTACCACGATGCTCCAGGGCCCTCTTTGTGATAAGCCACCAATTCTTGGCAACTTCTTGCAGTTGATGCCCAATCAGTTTAACCCGTCTTTCGTCGGTGTAGTCAAGAGAATCAAATAACATCTCGATGTCATCTAACCAGCTTTCACACTCAACTGAATTCTCTGTGCCCTTCAGTGTAGGTGGTCGAAATGACTGAAACCGCTTTAACAAAGTCTCCATCGGCGTAGCGGTCACATCCATCGGATCATTGGATGTACTGCCCTGCTCTGGTGCCCGACCTGCTACTGGTTGCGGTACTCGTCGAGGGGGCATATCTGATTATCACACGTATTAGTACACAATCTATACAATATGTCTCAGCCCACCTCTGATCATATACCTCTGATCCAGAATCGGTTCTGATTCAGTCTTTTCAGTTACATGCTGTAATCAACTCAGATAACAAGACAACATGTAATAGAGAAAGCAATAAATCATGCTAGTACAACAAAAGCAAGGAAGACGACACAATCTACCCCGTTCACTCTCTTTTATCTCAGTCTATACAGAACCTACGGCTCTGATACCACCTGTTGTGGGGACCCGGGCTCTAACTCGATTATCTTTGGGATTAATTGGATCTTTGTTAGAAAATGTGGGTCAAAATTTTGCTTTTAACATATGACACATACATAAGATTTATTGCATTTCATGAAAAGCAATTACATGTCTTGTTTCGTTCATACAATCAAACTAGTGTTTAAAAGTATTAATACATGTCTAATACAACAACTAGTTTCTTCCGCTACGCCCGTGATCACCACGCTATCACCTCTCAATCATCCTCGTCTCGACCCTGATCCTGCCTCACCTGTTGTTATGCACACATACAGGCACAACAACAGCCGGAAACTCCGGTGAGAATAAATCCCAGTATAAAACAATGTATACATGCATATACACAAGATAAATCATGAACATGCTATCATGAATTTAAACAATAGGAATATGTTCCATAGTCTATGAAACACAACTAATCTAAATCAGGCAACGTAAATCAAATTCATATCTTTGACTCGACTCTAAGTCTAGGGATCCCGGTGTGAATAAGACGTAACAAGTCTCCCACCTACTCTCCCAATCGGGGTGGAGGTACGTCTTATTCCTAGACTTCGGTCCTCTGTATCGAATGTCTACAATAGGAGTGAATCTTCTCCTACGCCCATCGACACAACCGAACATCCGGCTTGGCTAATCTACCAAGGACTCTCCTATCTCAATGCTTTAAGATAAATCAATAAATAAAGCATCACAAGGTAATAATCATCTAGTATGTCATTTAGGGAAACTCAAGTCGAATCTAGCTCGAGTTGTATCTTCCCGAATCAATATTGAATTATACCTTCTTGTCGTATAATCTTTGTCGTAGTCGAAGTCTCGATGTCGAATCTGTCAATATCAAATCTGAAATAACAATGTGTAGATGCATTCTATCAATCTTCAACTCAATTCCATCACATATACAAATCAGTAATAATTCTCGATACATTTCGACGGCATAACGACATAGTTTCTCGATACCCATCAACTCAAATATTAATCAACTAACATCAACAACTCATAATCCACAACAATACCAAGCCAAAACACAATAATTGTGCACCATCTAGTTTCGGCCAACATGTTGGAATTTTACACAAATTGCATACGACATCCGATAATCGATCCGTTTACGGCGTTATGATCTCTAGCTACTCAAGAACATATATTTCTAATAAAATCACAATTCCTCCAACAGATAGATTTCGAAACATGCTGGAAATGAACAAAACTTACCTCCTTTTGAAGCTAGTGATGCAAAGAGCAATAATCTGAATTCGGAACTAAATTCGGGTAGTCGAATCTTGTAAAACCAACAAGTTACTCTTGAAGAAAACTTGAGGAACTTTCATGGAGTTGTCTCGTTTCTGTAGGTGTTGAAGTCTGAAATGAAGGAGAATACATGTTATATGCATGGCAAGGACACATGTTTTATTTTTCCCTCAACACGTCGCACCGCGTGTGCGCTTAGCTCTCGGCAGCCCCATCTAAAAATTCAGGAACAGCGACCGCAGGTGCGGTCCCTTTTTCACCGCGGGTGCGCTCATGCTACGGCAATCCTTCAACATTTCAAAATCAACGACCGCGGGTGCGGTATGTCTTGGACCGCGGGTGCGGTGACCCTACTGTAATTCTTCACGTTTCATGAGTTACAACCGCGGGTGCGGTATGTCTTGGACCGCGGATGCGGTCTCTCTTGTATTCAAAACTCTACTTTCTGCCCTTACACCGCGGGTGCGGTAGAAACTGGGGCGCGGGGGCGGTGTCCTTTCATGCAACTTCATAATCTCATCTTATCAACCTACAATTCTTGGGCATTACATGTATATTTTCATACGTTGATAATTTTAAGATTTTTATTAGTTTATGTTAACGTATGATTTTGGATGAGTTTGGTTATTTTAAACTGCACTATTTTTACTGTCAAATATTTAAGATCATTTTTAAATGTTATTTCGAAAATACGAGACTTTATTTAAAAAAAATATATTTCCGCACTTTTAAAACGGTAGACGTTTCAAGACATCTTCACCAAACCACTCCACAAGACTAAGTTTTCTTACTTTCGCAATATTCTTGGCTTAATTGACTTGTCTTACTGTTATTTGCATTATCTTATATTCTTGTTATTATCAGTTTGAATGCGAAATAATAAGGCAGTAAAATTGAAACGTCTGCTCATTTTTATGTTCTACTGAAACAATTTTTTTAAAAGCTATGACGGAAAATACACACGCTTAAAAACATTTAAATAAGTTAAACTGGAATTTAAAAAAAGTCATCCAACCTTTGATTAAAATTAACTGCAGTTAAAAATAATTTAACATCCTCAAAACCCTAGAATGTTGTTTAAAAGAATTCAGCTTACCCTTTCAAATCCTGCTAAAATAACAACGTAGTAAAAGGTGAAAATGTGTAAAACAACCAATGATCATCCATGACCCATATATATATTTTAAACCCATGTCTCATAAACATATTATGCGGAAGAAATGCAAGGTCTTTGGGTTATCTAGTGCACCAGCCAGCTCCGCCTGCTCAGTCTTCCACGCCTCAAGTCTCCATTACATCATGCTCACCTGCATCATTCACACCTAATGAGTCTAAAGACTCAACAGACCTGTAACGTTATAGCAAATAGATATACACAACGAACAATAGTGAAAAATACTATAATAAAGATATTTTCATGAACTTACAAAATCATATGTATAATCATGACCTGTTAAAGCATAAATATTTTCATAACATATCTCAACATATCAAAATATACGTGTTTGTTTTCTTAATTTGAATTCCGTTCATTAGCTGTGACTTTTGTATCATCGTATTAGGCGATGGATCCATCTACGTGTAATTTTGTTACCTGACTGTGGGGACATCAGCGACAGCATTACCCGTCCACTGAGCCTTGGCCTTACATATCATTGTATTAACGTATTCGTATTAGTTACAATCAACTCTCTTCCTTCAAAAACATGTCATCATATTCATCACTTAAGAAAAACATGCATATACATAAACTTTTCCTTAAAACTAAGCATGCAACGCATTTTCATAATAATTACATAAAAGGTCACATACGTGATAACATAAACATTTAAAACATGTAAAATCGTGTTTAGGGCGCTGTCAGGACTAGAACTAGACTCGGGTGCAAAATGACCATTTTGCTTCTGGGAACCCAAAATGACCGTTTTACCCCTGGACCTCAAAATTCGACCCGAAGCCAAAATCAAATGAAATAACGTGATATCATGAAAGGACCGAGCATTCTATATACATAACACACATCACAACATATATACGATGTGAATGATGCGAGAAAGAAGATACATGGGGTGCCTTAACGTTTTTCTGCTCAAAAACGCGAAGATACGCGCGTAGGACTTGCACCGGAGAGGCGGGGATGATTTTTTCTTGAAAACTAAGGAGGGATTTGAAAGAGGCTGCTGGTTTTTTTTTTTTTTGAAAAGCTGCTGATGAGAGGGAGGGGGCGGCCACCTTGAGAGATTAGTGTTTAAGTAAAATAAACATGCACTAATGAACCCTTAATTAAAATTTGAAAGGGTTAAAAGGGTTTTGGGCCCAATAAGCACTAAAATAAACCCAACAAGCCCAATAAAACTACCGAAAAATATTTCATTTTGTTACGTTTTTGAAAATATTCCCTGAACCCTCAAAAAGTCCTCCGAGTCGATAAATTTGCGTACCTGTTTAAAATACGACCCGAAGAGTAAAATTACCCAACTAAGGCCCATTTTTGAAATTCTCCCTTAAATACGCCTTATATTAAATAATTAAAATTAATTATTAAATAAAAATATTTTTCCTAAATATCCCCGATCTCCGTTCTTCGTTTGTGCGTGAAATGCAACTTAAAAGCCATTATGCATGAACTTTAATAAACCATGAATAAAACACATATTAATGCAATAATAATGCATTTAATGCATTAAAAAATTAATAAAATAAAGAAGAAATTTGATAACTTACATGCATGTGGTTTACGTGAATCTTCAAATTTTCTGGACGTTACAAAAATAATAAGCATCAATGAACAAAAATATCAGTTTTATTAATAAAATCTAACTGCTATTACACGATTCAGTTCCCTATCTACTGCATCTTGCCAAAGGGACAACTCGTCGGAAGAAGTTCTTTCAAAAACTTCTGAGAAGGCAATTCTGTCCAGAGTTCTATGCTCCTTAATGAGCATCAGGAAGTTTACTCCTTCATCTGGGAAGAGATCTGAAGTATGAATGATGGAGAGGCGCTGCTTATATTTGATTTCAGTTGCCAACTGGTCACTCGTGGCAATTAATCCATCCCTTTGGAGAGTTTGCAGCTCTTGAATCTTCGTCCAGGTGGACATTTTTTTTGTGAAGACAAAGTCTTCGATTTTTTCTTCCAAGATGTTTCGAATGCCAGCCTCTTCTTCATTGCAAGATTGGGTTGCTTGGAACTGTTAGCCTTGTCCATCTGCACTTATGTTATCTGCTGAATTATTTTGAATCTAATGAGTTTGATCGTATTTATAGATAGATTCAAACCAACTGAAGAAACGAACTAAAGAATATAAAGAGACTTCAGTCAACCATCTTCTTTTGATGAGATTCTCTTACTCTATCTTAGTTTTACGCATTTATTTAGGGAGAAGGCCGAGTTTTAAATTGGTTAACTGATAAGACAATTGTCAGTTGGTTTTCAACTGAACTGATTCAGTTTTCAGCTGATCACTCAGTTGTTGACCCAACTGATCTTATCAAATAGGTTAATTGATTATCGATGAAATTTTACATTAAGTGATGTGACTGTTAAAATTACGTATTTAATTATGTCATTCATTGTATAGTATTTGATTACGTGGCCCCACGTAGTCCAATCGACTTCTATTTACGTTTACATCACACGTACACACGTATTTATTCAAATTAATCTTGGATTGACACATATTCAAAAATTTGAACAGTCACCAACATAAGTAATCAGCCGCCCTTATTCGGTTCTTCTTTACGTCATTTCTAATTCTCAAAGCTTTCAAACTTTCAGAGCATTCAAACACTCAAAGCCTTTTTCTTTGCAGAAATTCAGAAATCAAGCAAAATGGCAAGCCAAACACCCGCATACATTCTCAATCCGATGACTATTGAGTTCGAATCAGTTATATCTGTCAAAGATGAAGCAGTTCGAGGTGTCTTTCTGAAACTAGAAGCAGTTGGCTTGAAGAAATTTCTTGGGTTGGCGAACCAAGAGATTTAAGATTCAAGAAATTTAAGCCAACAGCACAATCTCTACTGACGGCAAAATCATCTCAAGTGTCAACAACCAGGTGCTGACTATAGATGAAGATTCTTTCAGTTATCTCTTCCAGCTACCTTCCGATGGTTTATCTCATTTTTCTGAGATAACAATTGTTGATATTGAATAAATGCAGACTTTTTTGTCTGCTGATGGGAGGAAAATCAAAGTTTCTGATCCCAAGAAAATGTTGAAGCCAGAAATTCAGTTGCTGGCTAATATAGTGTCCAAGGATGTAGTCGCCAAGGCCGGCTCATTTGCTACCCTCACCCTTGAGAAGTTTCAGGTGATGACTGCTATCGTGAAGGGAAGGAGACTGAACTGGTCAGCAATCATTTTACCAGCTGAAAAATAATGGTCTTGTGAATAACTCAGCTGAGAAGTCATCCAAATTTAAAGTCTTCAATGCCAAGAACATTCAGCAGCCAAAGACTAAGCTGGACATTTCTCCTAAGCAATTTGTCAAGGTCAAGAAGGAGATTCGGATGCTGGCAGCTCCCAAATTAGTTAAGAAGGCAAAGAAAAAGGACTTGGTTAAGAAGAAGACAATCAAGAGGAAATTGATTGTCAGTGAAACTGAATCGGAGAAAACTCCATCTCCAAAAATTACGAAGAAGCCAAGGTCTCAAAAGACCAAACCAACTGTTGTAGAAGCTATTCCAGCTGATAGATTGACACCAACTAGAGCTGAACAGCCGCTTATTGCTATACCAATTCGAGCAGTTCTAGTTGCATCAACAGCTAAACAACCTCAGCAAGCGAAGCCAACTGCTCCTCCAAAGAATATTGTCACCGAATCTGGTGACAAACAGAAATTGGTTGGACTTCGCGCACCCGCCATCACTATCAACAGACCAACTGTTCTACCAGTTGCTCGATCAAAGGGCGTGGTGCTTCAAAAGAAGGTGGATACCACCACCTCATGGCTGAGCATCTCTCTCACGCCCTAACTGATCCTAAAGGTAAGGGCAAGTTGATTGAAGAGTCCAGACCTACCAACCCAATTCAGACTCACATTGATCTGATATGGAATGAAATAAACGAGTTTTCTGAATCGAAGTTGAAAATTTTTGATGAATGGGTCAGGTTTCGGACTGTAGAGTTTTCCAGGTGCTTGAGGAAAACATCAGTTTTGAATAAGTTCATCACCTTGGAAACAATAGTCCTAAGGACAGTTAAAGCTGTCACTATTGCTCAAGCACTGGAGAGGAGAACATATTTTTTCAATTTGATGCGTGTGAAGAAGCTAGCTGAAGTAGCAGCTCAGCTCAGACTGAATTATGATCCGATCAGTCCAACTGCTTACAATGACAGAGCAATATTTCAGCAGTTGGATTCTGATCTATTATCACTGCAAATGAGGATCAAAAATTGGGAAATAGATCAACAACTGTATGTACCAGTTTATTCTCAAAGCCCAACATCGATGGAGCAAGCTCAGACTTCTGGAGCTCAAACAGAGCCATCCAAGGAACCAGTTGTTGAACCAACTGATGAGCAAGTGACTGTTCTTATCTCTCAGGATGCTCAATCATCATCTCCTCCTGCTCCTCAAAAATGTTCTCCAGTCAGTCTTCAGCTGTATACAGATGCGGAGTTGTCACTGGTAAATGTTGATGAAGTGATACAATTTAGTTGCCACTGACATCCAGCTGAATATTTTAACTAATCAATCAGCTGAAGACCAGAGCACAAAAGAACAACCAGCCTCAGAGGCTGTGATACAAGAAACTAAAGAACCAGTTCAGTCGGCTGCCACGACTGAATATCAGAATAAAGTTGAAATGGCTCAGTTGCACTCAGACCAAATCGAAGATGTGCAAGTGCCAACTGAAGAGCCAGCTAGCTCCACTGCTGATCAGCCCTCTCTATCTGCTCAAGACATTCTTCAGAAACCAGTTGAAGAAATTATTATTGAAATAGCTCAAACTGAGACTGAAGCACAACAGATGGCCTAAATTATTTTCAATGAAGAAGAAAAGGATGAAGCTCCAGCTACATCAGAAGTCCCATCTCCTGAAATACCTATAGCCATTGATCTTATGCTTGAAGAAATTCATTCCGGTTTGAACAATCTTATTTCAACTGTTTCTGATATGAAGTCAACCCAAGTACTGCATACATTGAAGATTGATTCAATGAAGGAAAATACTATGAAGAGCCTCCAGCAGGTTACCAAAGATATGACTTCTTTATTTCTCTTAGTAGATCAGTTGAAGAAGGATAGAGTAACAGTCCTAGCTCTTTTCCAAACTCAGGACATTCTTATCAATCGAATTGATTTCATACAGACAAGCATGATAAAGAGAATGGATTTGATGCAGGAACAAATGCTCAATGCTATATCCCAAGTCACTTCTGAAGTCCGTATTCTATCCAATAAAGTTGGTGGTGTTTACAAAAAAGGGGGAAAAGAGCAGCAGCTATCCAAGAAGAGACCAAGTCAACCAACTGATCAAGAACAAGCTGATAAAAGAGCTAAGAAATAAAGATCTGTTAGAAGACAGTCTCTATTCATTTATTTGGCAGATTATCAGATTAGAAGACATTCTTCATTCTTTTATTTAATTCTTTCATTCTTTGTACAAATCTGTACAGGGAAAGATTATTTGCAAATAAAAGATTATTTTATCTACAAGGTTCAGTTCTTATCAGTTCCTGAATTCGAAGTTTTGTCAAACACCAAGGGGGAAATTGTTGGAATCAGAATTTTGGAGTTTGACAAAATGAGCGATTAAAGATTACCGAACTAATCAATGCAACTGAACGCATCGTAACTGAAGTGATTTGAACTGAAGTTGCCCGACTGAATATTAATGCGTTAAAAGGCAACTGAACTGAATAAAGCTAACTGAAGCTGTGCAGCGAACTGAACTATCAGTTAAGACTGATCAGTTACACAGTCAGTTCATCGAAAAGTTGTGTAGCAAACTGAACTATCAGTTACACAGTCAGTTCATCAATCGGCTATGAAAGTCAACTGATAAATCAGCTTGATACGTCATCAGTTAAGGAGTGTATCTATCAAGCAACAATTTTTACAAGAGCAGACTGCAACTTGTAGTGGGAGCACCGCATATCAGAATGCCACGGTATATGATTGTCAGAAAAATGATGACGGGTCTACTAAGGACAAATCAATGGATATATGATGTTTAAATGCATTCAATATTACCGTTGAGAGCAAAGCATATAAATAGCCAAGAAGATCAGTTGAGAAGAAGACTTTTGCGCGCACATTCATTCTGAGGAAATTCTTGAGTTAAAAGCTTTCAAAGATCAGTTACAAAAGGTCACACTTTTTCAGATACATTCATAGCTTTACGACTATATATTGAGTACTAGCACAAGCACTCATTGTTATCATATTCGATCTTTTTAGATCAGTTGTGCTTAGGAAAGCATATCAGTTGCGTACTGATAAAAGTTGTTAAAATACTAAGAGTTTCAGTTTGGTAGTGTTTAAGACCAAACTGAAGTGGGTTATTACAGTTGCTTTAATTAATCGAAGTCTTTTAGTGAATATCATATCTTTGAGATAGAAGAGGTGACATAGGAGCATTTGAAGTCTCTGAACATCCATAAATCTTTGTGTTATTTATTCTTCAATTATTCAATATGTTCTTCAGTTTGTTTCCGTACTTTAAAGTTAACTGATCGATATTAACAACAAGATTATCGAATTCAGTTTATCACTAAACCGATTCACTCCTTCGAAAAGTTTCGAAAATTGTAAAGTGTTTATTCAACCCCCCATTCTAAACACTTTCACTCACCCCACCGATCCTAACACACACCATATTATTGATTTGAAGCATGTTTCCATGAAAAAATTATGTTCACCATGTATTTATTTCGTTTTTTGATATGCCATGATCAAGAACTTGTGTTGGTGTGATTTAAAACTCATTTATATGTTGCATAAAGGGTTTGCCATCCTAGAACAATAAAAAGGGACAAATTTCAAGGGGTTTAGGACCCTAGGCGAGGCTGGACCGAAGGCGAGCCAAGCTTGATCGATTGTAGCAAAGGTGGTGCATTAGGGCCTCGACTAGGAGGAAGTACGGTGTACGGCTGGACCAGGGCTTGGGCTAGATGTGGTTAGGTGTGAGGAAAAGTCCTAGCCACGCTAGGACTCATGCGCGAGGAAGAGTCCATGCGCGATGAGACTCTTCCCATGCAACCGAGGGATGTTGCTGTGCATAAGGGGATCACGGCTTGGCCAAGGGGTCCAGGCTAGGTCCGAGGGTGGTCCAGTGAGGGTCATGAGGGTTCAGGCTTGGGTGGTGGCTCGGGTGAGGAGTCATCGACAAGTTGGAGTGTTATTGCATGTTCGATCGTGGTTCACGTGCAGCAAGCTGTGGCATGGGCTAGGGGCTGGTTTAATGGGTCAGGGCTGGTCAGTATGGTCTCTAGGGGGTCTTGTCAGGGGTTGGCTCGAGGTGGCTCGGGTGTGGCTCGAAGAAATTGCGAGATGGCTCGAAGGGAAGTAAGCTAGGGTTCAGTTTTTGTTAGTTAAATGGTTAAAGGGTTGAACCATGGTCCATGGGGGTCGATTCATGGGTCACGAGGGTATTTTAGGTGTTAAAAGTTCATGATAAAAGTTTGGGATTAAAATATTAATGTTTGAATTAATTCGGGAATTAAACGCTTTACGAATTAATAAATAGGAAATTAAATCGAAAGCCTTGAATTTAAGCTAAACAAAAATATTAGAAATTTAACTTAAGCTTAAATAATTATTTAGGATGGTCTAGAGTCAATGAAAGTAAGAAAAAGTCAAAATTTAGAAATTCTAAGTCTAGGGGTAAACAGTCATTTTACACTTAAAATGGTTAAACATCCTAGCAGTGTCCTGAATGCTGTAAATAATGTTAATATGTTTATTTTAAATATTTATGAAACTATATGATGAAACATTAATGCTAAAATTAACTGTATGTAATTTGAAACTTGAAAAAAATTATATAATATGGAAAAAATAGGATGTATGTGAGGCCCGGGGCCGAAGAGGGCGGGGGGTGATCGCCGGTGCCATCAGTTGCACGGACAATGAGCGGCTCCTGGCAGGCTTCTAGGTGGAGGGAACATGAATGAACCGATCCCACACGAGAATGAGAGGGATTCCGAGACTGTTCAATGTAATGGACTGTACAGTTAAAGAGGGCTTAAAAGATTTGATTTGTACTACTCATATCACGAAGGTGCATCTTCTTTTCGGTAGCTCATCACATAAGAACTCCAAAGTTAAGCGTGCTTGACTTGGGGCAATTCTGGGATGGGTGACCTCCTGGGAAGTTTCCCAGGGTGCGTGTGAGTGAGGACATAAGCACGCTGGAAAGACTCGTCTTGGTACAGTGAGGACAGTCGTCGAATCTGGGGCGTTACAGTTGGTATCAGAGCCGACCTCTCTTAGTACGGTGTGGTTCGGGGACGAACCAAGCGGAAGCTGGTGGGCATGTGAGGCCCGGGGCCGAAGAGGGCGGGGGGTGATCGCCGGTGCCATCAGTTGCACGGACAATGAGCGGCTCCTGGCAGGCTTCTAGGTGGAGGGAACATGAATGAACCGATCCCACACGGGAATGAGAGGGATTCCGAGACTGTTCAATGTAATGGACTGTAGTTAAAGAGGGCTTAAAAGATTTGATTTGTACTACTCATATCACGAAGGTGCATCTTCTTTTCGGTAGCTCATCACATAAGAACTCCAAAGTTAAGCGTGCTTGAATTGGGGCAATTCTAGGATGGGTGACCTCCTGGGAAGTTTCCTAGGGTGCGTGTGAGTGAGGACATAAGCATGCTGGAAAGACTCGTCTTGGTACAGTGAGGACAGTCGTCGAATCTGAGGGCGTTACAATGTATCCCATGGAAAATTGTTAGGTTGAACCAATATGGATCTTATCTTATCTATGACGTGTCCAAAAGCTTAGCCCAGCCACAATTACAAACTCAACTACTCTAAAGCCGTTTTCACAGCTTGGCTCAGCTCGTTTATAAATACTTGTCACAAGTTTAAGACGAGATCTCGAGATCTAATTAGAAACCGCTTCTTGAGTTTAAAAAAATCTAACGAAGCAAATATATCGGTATCAAAAGAAAAAGAAATAAAAAATAGTTATTATTGTGATGCTGATTTTTAAATAAAAACATAGATTAAACAACTTAGAAATACCAAATTTTTATGTAAAAAAATTAAAAATCAATGGATTTTCAATTGAATAATGTCACATATTGCATATAAAAAATCAATACAAAATTTGATTTATCATTATTTACTGAATATAAATCTCATGATATAATAATAAAATTTTACGATATCGATACATTAGATTTAACTTTAAAATTAATCTTCTTAATTTGGTTGATATGTCCCCCATTATAAAAGCCACCTGATAATGAGTTTCACACTATCCACACACAAAATTCTGCATCTCCATCGAATCTGAGTGCCTTAAACTGACGCCTTTTCATTCGGCAGCCACCAATGCTATATTCCCCCATTTGTTTCTCTCTCCTCTATAAAAACCTTAATGCCCTCAAACTCTTCAATCTTTTTCTTTCCAAAAAAATTTTTCATTTCGAATTTTTGTAGCAGTCATATATCAGGTGGTTGGTTCCCCAACCTTCAAATTTCAAGAAGATCACCTCTTTTTGGTTGTTACAATCCAGCAAAAAAATTTAAAAATTTTCTTGAAAATATAATCTATGTGTTTACAATGGGATTTCTCCACAAGCTTTGGGATGAAACGCTTGCCGAGCCCACACCTGAATCGGGCCTTGTGAAACTCCGTAAATACAACTCTTTCTCCGGCATTAGATCTCCCGATCCGCCGGCGACTATGGACGCCCCCGATGACCGTGTTCAGATCTTTCGCTGCATAACCATTGTCCGAAATAACAACAACATTGCTCCTGCTAATTGCAATCTTAACGTCTTCGTTGACTCGCCGTCCGCACCATCTTCTCCTACGAGTTGCAGCACTCCAACCTCGCCGTTTTCACATAAGAATCTCGGATTTGTGTTATCTGTTTGCATGATTCAGATTCAGTTAGCCGTAAATTTCTCCCAATTAAACCAGATCTCCTGAATAACAACCGTCGATTTGTATTCGAAGATGGAGGTAAATTTTGCCTCCATTTTCAAGAATAACAAAATTTATTCTATTTTCTCCAAACTCCCTTCAAATTTTCCAAACATTGAATCATAAAAACTTAATGCATCCGAATCAAATCTTACATTTCTGAATTCTTGTTTTTTTTCATTAATTTTTTCAAACTTTGGATCATTTCCACCAGCTAGTACTCCAGGTGGAAATTTCAAGAAATTAACACGACGAAAATCTCCCGCCACTAACCCAAAGAGTCCTCGTGCTTATGATTGGTTCGTTTCCTCTCGTTTACTTTTTTTAATTATCTTCATTTATTACATTAAAATTAAATTTATATATCTTTATTCACAATTAGGAACTTCATTCAAACTAATCAATTAATAAATGGTATAATTTTTAAAGGATCAAAATACATATTTTTTTAAGGGCAACTTATTTAAAAATACTCATCTCCCTTTTCGTTTTTCTTTTTTCTACCAAACCCTTCAAAACTTAGTTTTAACTACCCAATTTTTTGAAAAATCCAAGAATACCCTTATTCCTTAAAATATGGTACGTGGCATTGTTAGATCTATTGAGCCTGTTCTTAAAGGCATATCCCCAAGACATACAGCTACGCAAGGTTTCCAGCCTATATACCATTCTCAAATGATCGATTTTTTTTATTGGCCCATCATGCTTTCGTATAATAAATTGAACAGTTTACCTCTTTGACCAGAGTGCCGTCGGGATATATCCATCGTGTTTTACAGACTACTCCTCACAGCTTAACCACGCAGTCGTAACAGATGGTTACTAACGCATATTCCTTCAACAGCATTTAGCACAACCCTATTTCGTTTCCTACCTCAAGGTGTATGATAAATAAGTTTAATTTGAAAATAATACATGAGAGGGGCAAAAGCCTTAGTTCTTTTATTCAAACATACAAAATATTATTACATAGTAACCTCCTGTAGAGGAGGAGAAACTTTTTTAGCTACTAATAGTAGCCGAACTCAAAATACACATAAAATTGAAAGAAAATATTACAACTTGGTTGAAAGAAAATGAAGAGATTAATCGATGCCATCATCTTCCTTCTGCCTTCTTATTTATAGAAGTCCCTTTACGGATTTGTTCTTCGGACTTCAAACTTTTGCTATAACTTTTCTTTATTGCCTTCCAGCTATAGTTGGCATTATCTCGTGAGTGGGTTTATTAGGTGGTTGAATGGTCTCTCCACCTTTTCTTGATTTGTCGTTTTTCTAGATTATTAATCTAGAAATTACTCTTTTCTGTGACCTTATCTCCTGGCATATCCAGTATATATTTGTTTGTATGATATCAGCTGATATTTTATTTCCTAATTCTTTCAGTCTTTTGTGGAAATCTTTGAAATTTTTCAGCTCCTTTCTTTTTGCCTTGAGGCGTCTTTTGGCAACCTTCAGATATGTGAAATACATTTTCTTTAGGTTTTGACTTTTTCCTTATGTGTTTTTAACTGGTTCTCGTTTGTTCTTTATTTATAGGTAAATTTGAGTCCCAGTTTTCCTTTTCATTAAGTGGGTTATTCACATACCCACTATCTCTAGTCGGGGAAACTTTAACTTTTGTTATTCCCAAGAAAAGGTGATTAGGTTCACATGTCCACTTATTTTTATCGAGGAATCTTAAACTTTTGATTTCCCCGAGAAAAACGTGGTTGTGGTCCTTCACCACTTGGTCATGTCTCAACAAGATTCTTCTTGTCTGACTGAGGTCTGAAACCCTTGCCAAATTATGGCTCCTTTTGGTTTAGGCATTCTGGGTAGATTTGTTCTGATCATCTTTCCACATCAGCCATATTGCAGAATTTCCGACGAGTTTCTTTACTCCCCGGCAGCTTGCTATTCCATAGAAGATTTCTTTTCTTTTCGAATAGATCTTCTGCAAAACTTGTAGTTTTTCCTGTCATATATTTAACAGGAATGATCCGTTTACCGAATTATGATAAAATTTAAACGGAAACTTTACTTTTTCCATCTCAGTAAGACAGACCCATAAACCACATGCTCTTCTGGTGGAAATGTCGTCTTCAGTTACTGAAGCAACAAGGGGTGTTTCTTCTGATGGAGGATCCTTTATATATTTCTGGATATTTGAATCTGGCCTCCTTAACTTGATAAAATGAAAGGCTTCGTGTGAGCCTTTTCCTGCTGGTTCTGGGGTTGTACTAAAGAATTATAACTCCAGAATATCTCCTCTGGATAAATAATCGTTATTCGCCCAAGTTTCATGAACAACTTCCTGAATCCATTTAGTTAGTCCTGAAATTTCAAGGAAGCTTGGTGATGTCGTATAAACCGAGTCAAGGGCCCCAAATTCATAACAGGATTTGACTTCCTTTGGATGTGAATTTGGTTTCAGCCATACCCTCGGATATTTCCCCGAAACATCAACCCTGATAGTAGGTGGGTTAGTGCCTCTTGTTTTTAATTTCTCTCAATTTTCTTGGTAAACCTGAAATGGAGAAATTATAACTTCATTAGTATCAACCTTAGTTTTTCCCTTGTCCGTATTAGGTCTAAGGTTGATCTTTCCCTCTTCAATCCCCAAGGTGAAGGGTTGACTTGAGGACTCGAGATAAGGATCTGAAGTCTCAATTTTTGTTTCAGCCGACTCATCTAGAGATGATCCCGACTTAACACTTGTTCTAGGGGTATTTGAATCCCTTGCTCCAGGTATAGAGTCTTGAACTTGAAAACTCTCCATTTTAGAAACCAGTGGCTTCTCAATGCCTTGTAGGAGAGGCCTTTGTATTACAGACCATAACTGAGTATACGCCTGTAAACATCGTGTGATTCGATCAGACACAATTCTCTTATCGGCTTGTTGTAGCCTTCCCGTAACTTCTGCGTTTAAGGCCAGCTTGTTAAACTCAGTTTGAAGCATTTTAAGTTGTTCCCTCAAATGCCTCTGCATCTTGATGATGGCATCGATATCACCATTTCCATCTCCTGTTAAAAAATCTGCAAGAATATTTTCATGAGATTTAATCATCACAATATCAAAAATCTAATTCTGACATAGTGCTTGCCATCTTAATAATCTGGCCTTCTCAGGTTTAGACTCAATTCTATTCCTTAAAAAAGCATTTACCTCTGTGTTATCAACCTTTAAAATAAATATCTTTGCAAGTAAAAATAATGGCCATTTTTCAAAAGCCATTTTTACTGCATAAAATTCGTTTTCGTTGATATGACATCTTATGGCTTCTGCATCCGAGAAAAGTCCACTGCAATATCTGCATGGCTGTTCTCCTTATGGAGTGTGCTTTGTTCAGACTGCCGCCCATCAATGATCACTGACATCCGTATATAATACCAGATCATCTTCATCTTGGGGAATAGCCATTTTCGGAAGATTTTTACAAATCTCCTTTAGTTGACTAAGTCCACATGTGTGTTCTTTTGTCCATATAAATTTTGAATCTTTTTTAAGTAATGAACTGAACACCTTCATGTCTTTTGCTAGGTTTTTTATGAAACATTCCAGCAAAATTAACAACTCCCAGAAAGCTTTGAAGTTGTTTCTTTTATTTTAGTTCGTTTGGAAAATTTTGAACCTTCTCTACTATATGATCTTGCAAAATTATTCCAGACTCATCGATTTCAATTCCTAGAAATTCAATCTTTCTTGTGGCAATGACTGCTTTTTTCTGAGAGAACCAGTCCTTCTTGTTTACAAACATCATAGAAAATCTCTAGATGCTTAATATGTTCTTCCATATTTTTAGATGCGGTCAACACATCGTCAATATAAAAAAAAATAAATTTGAAATAATCTTTAAATAGATTATCCATTTTTCTTTGAATTATCTGTGGTGAATTAGCCAATCCAATTGGTAATACCTCTCAGATATAGCGTCCTTGTGGTGTAGATAAAGCTGTGAATTTCTTGTTTTCTTCCTGCATTCGAATCTGATAAAAACTAGACTTACAATAAAATTTAGAGAGTATCTTTGCATTGCGTATGCAACTGATTAGATGTTCTCTACTAGGTATCAAGTACACATCAAACTCCAGAATCTTATTAATCTCTTGATAATTAATAACCATTATGGGTTTGTCCATTTTTATTTCACCATGATTTCTTACAAGAAATCCTGAGCTACTGTATGGTGAAATTCCTGCTTTGATTAAACCAAGGTCTAGATGTTCCCTGATTATAATCTGCATATCCATTTGATCAATTATATTCATTGGGATAGGCTTGCACCGGACAAATTCATACTCTTTGCCTTCCTTAATTTTAAGGCAAGCTTTGAGTTGATTTTTATCCCACCATGCCAAAGGATCTTCATTGTAATTTTCATTGATCCTTCTCTTGATATCTTTTAAGGATACCTTGGATTCAAACTCTACCTCATTCTTATGTAGAGCTATCTTAAGGCATTCTATTTCTTCTGGTTGGAGCTCTTTATCTACTCTTAGTTGGAGTATTGTTTCTCCAAATCGTCTAGAATCTTTCATTTTTGGGTTCAGAAGTTTTCCTTCATCACCACGCTTGCTGCGAAACTGGATTGGCAATTTTCGGTAAAATGCCTCTCTTAGTCTCTGGACTATGATTTTGTGATTACATGGTGTTGTAAACACTAATCTTCTAGTCTCATTTTCTTGAGTATATGACTTAAACATTTGGAAGAAATTATTTCCTAACAAAATGTCAGCTCATGTATCATGAAAATAAATCGGTGGTGTTTTTACCTTATACCAAGGCGTTTGGCCAGTACCTCTGATCATTAGTTCAGTCATCTTAATCCGTTTACATAAGGTTAAGATTATTCGAGAGAAATCTCGTCCAGCAATCTTTGGTAGTTCTTCTTCCAAATTATTTGGAAAAACTCCCCTTTTTGCTGTACAAATTCCAGCACCTGAATCAATATAAGCAGCAAAATATTCTGCTTTATTTTGTTCGTACAAAATTCCTACTGGAATGTAAATCGAGAATGGGCTTGTAGTCATTGGATTTTCCACATCCTATCGTCCGCCATAAAATCCATTCCGTACTCTAGACGTTTCCAAGGTTTGTGTTCATCGAAAAACTCTAGTCCAAGAATCAATCAATATGGTTCCTTTCCTGGAATCCCTTTGATATGAACTTCCAATTCTTTAATCATTCCTTGGTAAGTTCCTATCATAGGTTGTTCTAAATAGTATATGGTATTACAAGGAAATTGATTCCTTTGTTTTGTAATATCAAATACTATTACTATTTCTATTTCCTTCCACCCTTCTGGGCATCTAAACTTTCCTATTGTAGAAAAGCTTTTAGGCTTCTGTTGGATTTCTTGGATAGATGTTTTTCCCCACTTGTAACTTGTAATCCTATCTCCTTGAAAAGATAGTCTTCTCGATTCCAATTTAAGACTTTGATTCCTTTGTAGAATAGGCTTGTCTTGTATTTGGATATATGTTTCCTGTATTAAGGGAAACTCAACTCTTTCTGAATAAATTGCATAAGCAAATTTTCCAAATAATTCAGGTATTTTAATAAACGCATTTCTAATAAACAATTCTGAATGATATGTATTAGATAGAGCATATGAAATCTGATATGTAATAGAATATGGTCTATTACCTTCTTTCATCAGCCTTTTTTCCTTGAAATTTTGATGTAACGTCAAGGCTCGACTAAAATCTCGATCTGCCAGGTTGTAGGCTATCTTTGGATAAATAACTCCTACAATCTTTTCTGCACAAAGATTTCCTGAGATTGTTCTCAGTACTGAATCTTGAAGGTTCCCCATTCTTTTATCACATATAGCAATATCAATGGGTGAATTTATTTCTTCTTTGCAAGTAGCTTTTATCATGATCTAGATTACTCCGATATGAATCCAGGACATAGTCCTTGCTACTTCTATCTTGAGTTTTTGTAATTCCTCCTTAATTTTCTTCAGAAAGAATTAATTGCATCTCCATTCTATTTCCTGTAAGTTCCATTGGGATTGTCATTTTCCTTCTAGAAACTTTATAGATTAGATGATGCTTTCTGTTTCTCAGGCCAAGATTTCCTAAGAACTTTTCTACCTGTCCTGCAGAGAATCCCTGATATCTCTATAGACTAGGATTTTCGCTCATAATCCTTTGGACCATATTATGAGAGATTGTTGTCTGGCTAAAAATGAAACGTCTGCCCTTTTTATTGCTTATAAATAGTACTATTTTTTTTAAACCTTACATAGCATCGGCAGAATCATACAAATTTGCATAAAAATATTTTAGAACCATTTTAAAATTAAAACAACCAACTATATATTTGAGAAATACAACCCATACTATAATCTCTCAAAAATCACTCAAAAGCATAAATAAATAGTCGTAAAAATCTTTAACATAATTCATAATCATAAATGCGGAAAAGTAGAAGCGTTGTTCCTCGGGTCGTGTACACCTTCAGTCCAGTCAGGTCAACCATCAAGACCTCCAATAACATTAATGTCATAAACACATGCATCAATCACACCTAGTGAGTCTAAAGACTCAACACACCATAATCTTGATAACAAGTAATACGTATAAAATCATATGCATCAGTGAAAATTACTTGTACTTAAAATATTGTTTTCATGAAGATACATAAACTTTAAACAAAAACATTTTTCATAAATATTTTCATGATGCATAAACTTTAAACATGAACATTTTCGTAAACATTTTCATGATGCATAAACTTTAAAAACATTTTCATGATCCTTTTGCATAAAAATTTTCATAAACTTATTCATGTCATCCTCAACATATTCATATACATATTATCATCAACATATAAGTATTCCATTTTCTTTTCGTTGAATTCAGATCGTTAATTGTGACTTTCGTGTTCATCTACGTCTACGTCTACGTGTTGGGCGATGGATCCATCTACATGTAACCACAGTACTGGGCGGCGGGGACACCAACAACACTCTCACAGGACAACTGGGCCTTGGTCATACGTATTAACATATCATCGTATATTACATATACATATTCATATCCGTATCCAAGGAAACAAGATCGTCGGGCTCCCACTGGACCATAACCCTCACTAAATTTCCAACATATCATCGTATTAGTCACAATTACTCCACTTCCTTCAGCGTTTCATATTATCATCACTTTATAAAAATCATGCATTTAATATTCTTTTCTTGTTAAAAACAAGCATGCAACATATCTTTTAACGTTATTATTTTCTCGTAAAAATCCATAAACGTTTTAAAAGAAACCTTTCAACATATAAAAATCCATAAATCTTATAAATAAACATTTCAACATCATACACATTTGAAATATGCATTTAAATCTTAAATATTTAAAATAAACATTTTAACATATTAAATCGTAACATTATAAAATAACATTTCGACATAATAAATCGTAAACATTTAAAATCCATGTCATAAAAATTCATAAACATTTGAAATAACCATATTAGCCCATAAAACAGCATTCAGGACACTGCCATGATGTTTACTAATTTCTAGGTGTAAAATGGTCGTTTTACTCCTGGACGTAAAATTTCACGTTTTTGACTTTTTATTAATTACATTAACTCTAACATGTCCCAAATAATTATTTAAGCCTACATGAAATTTTTTATATTTTATTTGTCTTAAATCGATGACGTTTAAATTAATCTTTAAATAAGACGTATTACTGCTTTTTAATCTCGAATTAAAACAAACATTAATATAAAATTTCCAAATTAAAAACTTAGACTTTTAATAATTATTTAAGCTTAAACCTAATTTTCCATAATTTTATAAAGCTTAAAACTAGGCTTTTCAATTAACTCGTTAATTAGCGTTTCGTGATGCGATTAAATCCCGATTAAATCCAAAACTCGTTATTTTGATCACAAATTTTAAACATAATATTTTTAGTATTCATTCTACCCTTCCACGTCATGAGCCACACCCGTTGTCCCATGGATCTATTTTTTGTTCTAAAATTCGAAATATTGACACATAATCAAAACCACCAAGCCATCTCCCAATTTACTCGAGCCGCGCCCGAGCCACCTTGAGCCAAAACCTAGCCAACCCACCTAAGCACATAAGGACTCCTAGTTGCCTTAGGACTTATCCAACCATCTAACCACTGAGCACCCATGACCCTTACTGACCCTAGACCACGCCCAGACCCAGCCCAGACCAGCCCTAACCCTGGAACCCAAGCACTACGCATCTGAATTCAGAAAGACCAGCTGCGCTTCTTGTGCTTCTTCACGCCCTCTCAATCCAGAGGCCAGCCCAACCACTCCAGCCGAGCCACCACTAAACCAACCTAACCCTGACCATCCCTGGATCAAGCCCAGACCCTACCCAAGCCTATCCCAGCCGCTGACCGTGCGCACAGACCACCTGAAGCCATAAGCAGCCTGCGCGCTATCCCTTGTTTCCTCGCGCTTCATCACGTTTTGTTCAACAAGCAGCGAGCCCACCACTCCAGCCCATAGCCGACCCCTGCCCATCATCCTAGGACCCTGATGAACCACCTAGCTTGCCCCCAGACCGAGCTGCGAGCCCCTCTTCTTCCCCGAACAGCTTCTGAACGTGAATATGGGAGGAGTCCCACTTCGGGTGGACTCCTTCTCCAAACCTAAAACTCGAACCCGAGCCATCCTAGGACCCAACCCAGCCCTAGACCGAGACCACCCTTGATCCTTACCCAGCCCTGATCGAGCCCCTTGACCCCATGCATAAGGACCGAACCCTTTGAGCCACACATGCACACAAAACCTCAAAGAAAACTCACGGTTCTTATTCAGGTTTTTAATCCTACGGTTCCAGCCTATTTCTATCATGTTGTGCAACTTGTTGGTCGAGTTTCTAGGACCCTAACTCATGTAAAAACATGCTTGAACAAATCATAATTCATGGCAGCCCCTTAAACAACATAAAAACATGATTTTGAATCAACAAACAAGAGTTTACACACATGCATATGTATAGTTGCGAAAATCACAATTTGAGTGGCTTGCTTTCTTTCAAAACATGTTCAAATAAATATTATGGCGTGATAGATGTTTGAAGGAAAGAAATATGGTGTGCCTTTGCGTTTTTAACGCACGATTTTTACGTTGACGAATCGAAGAACGACGGCTTGAAGAACCCTTGAAACGTTGAAGGTATTTGATGCTTTTTCCATTGCTTTTATTTAGGTGTGTGCCGTGTAGAATTGGAGAGAAAAAGGTTTGGATTGTGTTGCTAGGGTGGAGGCGTGGGTTATAATGAATTGGGGAAGGGTTAGATTATACTTTAAATATTAATTAAACCATTAACCATAGATTAGGCCCACTAAAATGTTAATTAGGCCCAACTAGCCCTTTAGTGCATAATTAAAATACTAAAAATTATTTTGCTTGAATAAGTTTGTGAATTTATTAGTCGGGTTGCCAAAACGTTTGTATTTTTGTTGGAAATCCGACACCGATAAAAATTACGTCTCGGCGTATAAAATCACCTAAAAACCCCATATTTTCAAAAATAAGAAAAAGCATCGCCCTTAATTTAAATAATAAAAAAAATTGCTTAAATAAAAACATTTTCTATTTTTCAGCCCTCGGTCTCCGTTCCTCGATCGCAACTCAAATATCCTTTAAAAATACATTTTAATGCAACCATGTAGAAAAATAAATTTTAAACAATTCAAAATGCACAACATAATTAATCCATGCAATTAAAACATATAATTAAAATACAAGGGAATTTAATAACTGCATGCATGTTGTTTGCGTGGACCTTAAAATTTTCGGGGCGTTACAAAAAAACCCAGACAAATCTTAATATGTTTCATGTCGAAACACCTCGTCTTCAGTCAGATTCTGATTCAGTTCCATTGGATTCTTCCTGACTTAAGACTTCTTCTTCTTCATATATACTTTCATCTAAGGCAATGTCCTCATATCGGTATATACCTGAATGAGATCTTGGTAATAAACTGCTTCTTCAATATCCGAGGTTGGATCGAAGCATTTAATATCTCTCTTTTCATTTTCTGGAAAGTTGGTCGAGATATGACATCTAGCTCTGCATGTCCAGCAATTACAATCATTAAAACTTTCATTAGCTCGAGTATGAGCTCTTCTGAAAGTTTTCTTTGTAGGTGTTCTTCCTGTACTTCGAGATGTACCCGATGCTTGGGAAGATATCCTACTTCTTGATGGTCCACTTCTTTGTCCAGATTTGTAAGATCTGGTTTTCTGTCTAGACCATACTGTTCTTGGTTTCCAAGAGCTTTTTCCACTTCTAGCATAAGGATGAGTCCTAAAACTTTTCCTCTTATGCTTCTGTGGTTTACTTCCAATAATTGTTGGAAGATCATTTTCCTTACAACATAAAGGAGTACGTTTGTAAATACCCCTTAAGCATTTGTAATTCTTTTGTAATGCTGCCAAATGACACCATTCTGCCAATTTTCTTTTAAGAAAAGAGGCTCTTTGTGCCAATGTATCTGGATTGCCAGGGATATAATCCCTTATAAGCATTTCTCTCCAGGGACTTGGCATCTTGGCGAAGAAGAGCTGCATTGCTATATCCTCTTCGATCCCTGAATTCCATCTATATTTAGTGAATAATATAATGTATTTGTAACGCCCCGAAAATTTAAAGGTCCACGCAAACCACATGCATGCAATTATTAAATTCTCTTGTATTTTAATTAAATGTTTTAATTGCATTAATTGAATTATGTTGTGCATATTTGCATGTTTAAAATTATATTTTCTACATGGTTGCATTAAAATGTATTTTTAAAGATTATTCGAGTTGCGATCGAGGAACGGAGATCAAAGGCTGAAAAATAGAAAATGTGTTTATTAAAGAATTGTTTTTAATTATTTAAAGTAAAAGTGCTGTTTTTTCTTATTTTTGAAAATATGGGGTTTTGAGGTGATTTTATACGCCGGGACGTAAATTTTTCGGTGTTGGTTTTCAACAAAAATACGAACTTTTTGGCAACCCGGCTATTAAATTGGCAAACTTATTTTTACTAAAACTATTTTAATATTTTAAATAAATCCTAATTAAGACTAATGGGCCTAATTATATGCTTAATAGGCCTAAGCCTTAATTAGAGAAATAATTAACTATATAATATGTTAAATCACCTAAACCCTACAAAAAAAAAACGCCGATGCCTCACTTTCTGAAAATTGGGCACAATCTCCACCTAAACCACACGGCACACACATGCATAAATATTGAGGCAAATTTTTGAGAATTTGCCAAGGAAGCTTCAAGCCAAAGGTCTTGTCCGTTCTTCGACGTCGTCAACAAAAAATCGTGCGTAAAATACGCAAAGGCACGCCTATTCTTTCCTTCAAAAACATCATCACATCATATTATATTTTTATGCATGAAAATTTTGGAGAAAACAAGTAAAATCTCAAGTATTTTCGGATTTGTGACTTATGCTAAACTTTTTGCTTGGTTTTTCCTTCAAAAATCATGTGTTTGTTTTGTTTAAGGGCTGCCATGATATAGGTTATGAATAAGCATGGTTTATACAAAATATAGAGTCCTAGGATCACACTAAAAACGTTTTACAGCATGGGGCAAAACAAGCTGGAAGCTTGCTTGGACTGTAGTGCTTCTTGGCTCACGGCTTTGGGTGTGTAAGGGCTTGGCTTTGGCTTGGTTGGGACCAGGGCCTGGCTAGGGACGTGGTAGGGTCAAGGGAAGAGTCCTAGCCATGCTAGGACTCGAGACCATGGGCTAGGGAGGAGTCCTTGTTGAGAAGGACTCCACCCGAGAGAAAGCCCAAGGGGCTGTGCAGATTTCAGAAATTTGTGCAGGGAGGAGGGCTCGGTCAGGGGGCTTGGGCTGGGCTAGGTTAGGTCCTTAGGGTCATAGAAGGATGCTAGAGGGGTTGGTTCAGGGTCTGGTATGGTTTGGTTTAGCAAGGGCCGAGCAAGAACATGAAACCATGAGGAGAAGCCATTAGCGCAGGTTGTTGTGCAGAGTTCAGTGGGTTGCTGCTCACGTCCAAGGGCTTGGGCTAGGTTTGGGCTGGGTCTGGGCATGGTCCAGGGTGGTTTTAGGCAGGTTGGGTCAAGTGGTTAGGGGCTGGAAGTGTCCTAGTTAGGCTAGGAGTCCTAAATATCCTAGGAGAAGCACACACGTACACATGCAGGTTTTTGGGCAAAGTTCCAGGACGTTTTTGGAGCGGGCTAGGGCTTTTTTTTCGGGCTGGGCTTGCATAGTAGGGTCCCTAGATGGGTTGGCTAGGTTTTGGCTCAAGGTGGCTCGGGCGTGGCTCGAGTAAATTAGGAGATGGCTCAGTGTGTTCGATAAGGTGTCAAAAACGAGATTTTAAGAACAAAAAATAGATTCATGGGTCCACGATGGTGGTTAATGACTTGGAAGGGTAGATTAAATCATAAAAAGGTTATGTTAAAAATTTGGGATCAAAATAACGAGTTTTGGATTTATTCGGGATTTAATCGCCGCACGAAACGTTAATTAACGAATTAATTGAAAAGCCTAGTTTTAATCTTTATAAAATTATGAAAAATTAGATTTAAGCTTAAATAATTATTATAAGTCTAAGTTTTTAATTTGGGAATTTTATATTAAGGTTTGGTTTAATTCGGGATTAAAACGTATTAATACGTCACATTTAAAGATTAATTTAAAAGTCCTCGTTTTAGGCTAAATAAAAATATGGGAAAATTCATGTAAGCTTAAATAATTATTTGGGACATGTTAGAGTCAATGGAATTAAGAAAATGTCAAAAACGTGAAATTTTACGTCTAGGGGTAAAACGGTCTTTTCACACCTAGAAATTAGTAATCGTCATGGCAGTGTCCTGAATACTGTTTTATATGCTAATATGATTATTTTCAATGATTATGGATGTTTATGAATTTTTATATGTTAATATGTCTATTTTAAATGTTAAGGATTCTTATATGTTAAAATGGTTATTTTAAAGGTTTATGATTTAAATGTCAAAAGGTTATTTTAAATGTTTATTATGTTAAAATGTTGATTTTAAAACGTTTATGGCTTTTAATGATTTTTATATGTTAAAACGTTGATTTTTAAATGTTTATGGATTTTTATGATTTAACATTGACATTTAAAAGACATGTTGCATGCTTGGTTTCAAAAATAAAACGATATGTATATACATGATTTTTATTAAGTGATGATAACATATTGAAGGATGTGAAGGGATTGTGACTACTACATGTTGGAAATATCGTGAGGGTTATGGTCCCAGTGGGAGCCCGACGGTCGTGTTTCCGTTGATACGAATACGAATACGATGAATATGATTGGAGATGTCGTGAGGGGAGAAGGCCCCAGAGGGCGCCCATTTATGGGAAAAGGCCCCAGAGGGAGCCCCGACGATCGTATTTCCAATGCCATGATATGTTAATACGTTGGCCAGGGCCCAGTTGACCGGTGAGATTGTTGCTGGTGTCTCCCGCCGCCCAGTACTGTGGTTTTCTTTAGATGGATCCATCGCCCAATACGTTTAAGAATACGAGCCACAATCACGATCTGAATTCAACATACACGAATATGAATATGAATATGAATATGGATACGAATATGGATATGGATATGAATATGAATATGTTTACGTTGATATGAAAAAGTTTATGAAAATGTTTATGTTTAAAGAGGATGCATCATTATGAAAATGTTTTTATTTATAGTTTATGCATCATGAAAATGGTTTTGTTTAAAATTCATGCATCTTCATGAGAACGATATTTTAAGTACAAGTATTTTTCACTGTTATATGTTAACTGTATTACGTATTACTTGTTATCAAGGATATGACGTGTTGAGTCTTTAGACTCACTAGGTGTGATTGGTGCAGGTGATTATGATGATTATGTTTATGGAGGTCTTGGTGGTTGATTTGACTGGACTGAAGGTGCACATAACCCGAGGACCGACGCTAGTTTTCCGCACTAGTTATTATTTATGATTTTAAGTTATGTTAAGAATATTTTTATGACTTTTATTTATGTTTTGAGAGGTTTTTGAGAGATTATAGTATGGGCTGTAGTTCTCAAATATATAGTTGATGTTTTATTTTAAAATGAAGCAAAATATTTTATAAAAATATTTTTATGTATTATTAAGGGTTCAGCCGAATGCTATGTGAGGTTCAAAAAAAAAAAAATTCTAGCACGTTTTTAAATAAAACGAATAAGCAGACGTTTCAATATTCATCCACTAAACATATATCATGTAATTCAAGACTATACAGAGCTTGAGTGTATTTCTTTTCTTCTCTGTATCTTGACTGTTAAAATAGTCTACATCTATAAATTGTGCTTTAAATAGGGTAGTCATTCTTCCGACTATCTCGCTAAGAGATTCTCCGGCTAGGATTGATTCTTCGGTTTCTACCGAAGTCATGTCCCAAGCAATTTTAACTGACCTCATAAGACTCATTTCCAAAAGTTTAATGAATTCTTCTCTATTGAGATCAAGTGTTCCTAATGCGATTCTCATAGCAGATGTCCAATCATCTATGGGATCTTCTCTATTTTTGAAATCTAATATATCTAGGTTAAGCATAACCCTATAAGGATGTATAGATTTTAAAACAGATTTCCCATAGGGTGTTTGGTACAAAGGAATTTGATTCTTCCTTGACCTTGTTCCCGCTGGGTGCGATTCTCCACCAGTGTAAAAGTCTGGTTGGGATTCTCTCATATTTATATTCTGAGATCTCACACTCTCTCTTGGTGGTTCCTATGAAGATGACCAGGTTATAGCAGTTTGTTCACCCCCAGTCGTGTTCATCTTCAGATATACAACCTTGAGATTTGCAAAAGATTCTGCAAGTTCTTGTAGATTATCTAGACCAATCTTTTCTAAAGTTGTCATCAGATTAATTTCTTTTCTGAGACTATTTTGTTTAGATTGATCATTTTTTCTTCTTCAGTTAAAGGTTTTGGCATCACCTTGGCCTTCTCTCTTTGATGTAATCAGGGTTCAGTACCAAAAGATGGTGGTAACTTTCCTTCTGAAGTCCTCTTACTAGAACTTGGTTGTTGTTCTAGGTTTTGAATTCTTGTTCGAATATCCTTTAATATTCCAAGAATTTCTTCTTGGTTTTCAAGGATTTTCTCCACATTCTGTGGTACATAATATAGCATATTTCCATAATTTTGTACTTTCTTTTGAATTTTTCTATGATCTCCAGAGAGTTTAGAGGAATCCAGTACGATTTCTAAAAATCTGTTATTTTGAATCATAAGTTTACCTTAAGATTCTGATAGGTTCCTTCTTGATATCTAACCTTGGTTAGATCTTCCTGTTGCAAATATTTTAGAGTTCTGGAATAAATCCTGTAAATATTTAATCTCGAACCTGAGTTCGGATGCATGTTAATTGAGAAAATTCTCCTCCTCAAACATTTAATTACTTTATAGTAATAAATTTGTATGTTTGAAATAATTTTACCTAGGCTCTGATACCATTTTCGACCCAAAAAATCAATCCATTTGATTTATCAACTATAAGGGTAAATAAGGGTATTTGTGTCTTTTTAAATGCTTTTTAAGTAGTGGAACCAAATTTTTTAGTGTGGGTATTAAATTTAAAGTTTAGTGGGGTTTGGGTATTTTTTCACAATTTACCCATTTTTTAATAATTGATTATTATTAATAAAATGCAAAATCAAATAATAAAAAATTAATATTTATTTATTTTTTATGATGATGAATTCCTTGTGTTGCCAGGATTATACTGGGTGGCTTGGACCGCTGAGAGTATTTCTGGAGAAAAAGTAAAAAATTTTGTGGATTATTAAAAATAAATTGTAAATAAAAAAACCCTAATAATTATATCAGTTGTACATATCAAAGCATAAGTTAGTAGATAAATAAAAATGGTAAAAAAATATAGGTTTAATTTGGAGAGGAAAAGACTAGATTAGGCTCGAAAATTCAGAACCTTCCAACTTCTTTGTGTGGAAAGTTATGTCCTCTTTTGTAAATTTTGTTTTGAAGGCTAGCTTCTTGTACACATAGCATTTTCTTTTTATTTAGCTATATCATACTTGTGGTTTAATTTGTACTTTGTACATATTCTAATGAAGCCCAGTGTAAACCCTAATTATTCTGCTTTTTCTTTTGCCTTTTTCATTTTTTTTTGTGGTTTAATTTGTACTTTGTAAATGTCCCCTCTCCTAAAAAGAGCTAATATATAATATGATATAAATTGATGGAGTAATTATATATATATTTTAAAAATATATATAATATAAAGATATTTAGAAAATTATAGAAAGTAAAGGTATGAGAAAATTCTCTATTCAGTTTCATTCGTTTGCGTTGTTTCTCTGTTCAACTTCAAATGAAATCGAGGGGTCAATTTAGTATCAAACCTTTGGAATTTTTTTTCTATACGGTCATTCCATTAGATTGAGTGTTAAAACAAACAGAAAATTAACACCAAAAATTTCATTAGCCAAAAAAATTACAAGAAATAAAAAGTTTGATGATACCAAAATTTCTCTGGGTCCAGTCTGATGAGCATGGTCTTCAAACCTTCAATGTTTGAGCCGGACTGATGGAACGATGCTAATCTGCACTAACGAGCAATAGTTAGGGGGCGTCGGGGATTTTTGTTGCGTAACCCCTCCGATGCTCAAATCAGATCTTGACTCAAATAAAAAGAAAATCAAAAAACTGTGGTATATATAGTAGTGCTAGGTGAATTGACGTGCGATTGAATCAATTAATTATGCATAGTAGCATTTTTCCATCAGTCTCGACTTAAACATTGAAGGTTCAAAGACCACGCTCACCAGACTTGACCTAGAGAAATTTTCGGTTATCATCAATTGGCGCCTTCTGTGAGAACTTGAAAAGAGAGACAAAATCGTGAGCACAGGAGTAGATTGGGATAGAACTATTAGTTTCCTTCCCAGAACCCCGGGAGGTCAGGGTCGGAGCAGTAACCTTAAAAGATTTTTTCATTGGATGCCCATCGGACTCCATGATCAATTTTTTCTGCTTTCCCTTAGCCTCAGCGTTAGAGGACTTCGAAAAAGCCCTAACTTCAGCATTTCTCCTCTTCATGCTATAGATAATTTTGGACTTCATAATTCTTTCTCCTAAAAAAAAAGAAGCAAAAAAATAAAGAGTCGGTGTGATATTAATTTTTAGGAGTATGAGAGTAAAGAAACTGGGGCAAAATATACCTATGACCCCCTCCACTTCGACCCCCCTTCTTGCAGAGCCTAAATCTACAGAGAAGATCATCCTAGATCAAGTCCTCGATGTAAAAACATTTCCCCGAGGTACTAGCTAGAAAATGGTTTAGATCATTGGCGAGTCTAAGTATCGGTGGATCTCTAATGGTTAATTGGTCGGCCCAAGCCATATCACAATACCAAGGAAGCTGTTCAGACTCTATATAAAAATACCGGTTCATCCAACCTTTGTGAGTGGAAGTATTCTCATCTAGGAAATCGCATCCGGGTCGAGGTGATAAGTAAAATCGACTTGTTTCTTTTCTTTTAATTTGCACAAAGAGATTTAGGAGTGCAACCGATAGAGGTATATCAAATTACCTGAGCAAGTCCCCTAAGGCCAGAAGTGTGCTAAAGGAATTAGGAGCTAGCTAGCTTGGGCATATCAGATAATGCTCGCAAAGCCATTGAAATATTTTGGAGATCGAGAACTGAAGACCCATCTCTAGCCGATCCAAGTAAAATGTATAATGCATGTCGGGCGGAAGATGAGCCCTATCTGTGATTTGGGGATCTGCGTATCATTCGCCGAAAATAATCTTGGTAATTCTCTAATCCTAGAAACATCACTAGACTCAAGAACCGAAGCCTTAACTTCGTACCAATGACGCCAAACAGTGGTAATCCGATCTTCGTCTTCTATTATTTGAGCCGATTTCTTATGTTTAGTGGAATGAAGATCAGGGTCACCTAAGCTCCTAAGAGAGGGGGAAGAAGTATCTTTGACTTTAGTAATTTATTAACTAAATTATCACAACTAGCACAAGAGGAATAATGTACCAAAGAGGTCAAGAAGAAGAGAATTTGGAACGAGAAGGTACTAAATGCAGGACGGGTTGGCCGAGCTGCGGACGTCAGGAGTGTGGGAGACGCTCGAGATCTGGGCAGAGTAATGGTTTGAAGAGAAAATTTTGAAAATGAGTGAAGGAAACGCTATTTATAGAAGAGCAGGGGAGAGGAGAATCGTCGGATCAATCAGGAGCGGATGGTTTGGATCATCCTCGGTAAACACATCGGGATCCAAACCATCTCTTGATCCTAGCCGACCAAACTAGCATCGACGGTG
This sequence comes from Primulina huaijiensis, assembly GCF_012295235.1. Classification (NCBI taxonomy): domain Eukaryota; kingdom Viridiplantae; phylum Streptophyta; class Magnoliopsida; order Lamiales; family Gesneriaceae; genus Primulina; species Primulina huaijiensis. The sequence continues at coordinate 8,591,152 of NC_133319.1, read as the reverse complement.
GGGAAGGTGGATCACTCGGATTGCTATCTTGATCATGGTGTTGATTTTCTTACAACTAGTGCAAGACCCGATGAATTAGGGCTCAATCAGATCTACCAAATGGTATAAAATTCAATACTTATTTTAGACTAAAGAGGGGAGGTACCATGGAGGAAAGGTATTATTGATGTCTTCAAGGCTTAACCATGCCTGAGTCCCAACCTTTCTTGAGAACCTGAACCATACTCGTGGTCGACCGAAACCTTGAGCCACACTCAGCCGAGCCTTTGTGCTCGGTCGAGACCATGAGCGGTGTTCGGTCGAGCCTCTTGTGTTCGGCTGAAGCCATGAGCAGAGCTCGTCGAGCCCCTAAACGGTGCTCCGCCAAGCACAGGTGCTCGGCCGAGCCCTGTTCAATAGAAGCCTAGCTACGTACTTGATCCGACTTCAGAGTAATCTAATGTTTACGTACGAAGTCCCACTACCTCGGGCTTTAGATGAGAGAGAGTATAATATAAGTCCCAGTAAGTGGGCTGGGTATAGAAGAATGCCCGAATTAAGGATATGAATTGAGATCCAATCTCGACATGAGTGTTCAGGCTCTATCCTAAGAACCTTATCAGAAATCGAGTGCACGAGTGATTTTTTTAAATAGACGAGAATCTCACGATATGGTTAAATTTACCAAAATATCCGGGATACATTCGGATTTACAGGGATTTGATATGAATTTACCTTTATAGGGGGAATCTACCTAAGATAGACTTTTTCTCAGTATGTTAACTAGTCCTCTCAACACTTATATATACTCATGTATGGTTCATTGTTTGATTCACTCACACATTAATTCACATAACACTACTTTGCATACCACAATTTCTTGCTTTTTTTCTTCCTTGAGTAAAAATCTGACTCGGGCTTCAGAGGGGTCACACCGGAAAAATCCTCGGCGCCCCTAACTATTGCTCGTCTGTGCAGATTAGCATAGTTCTATCAGTTACGGCTCAAACATTGAAAGTTCGAAGACCACGTTTACCAGATCAAACCCAGAGAAATTTTCGGTATCATCAAAGTTCATGGATGCTGATGCAATGGAACCAAATCTATAATTCAGCAATCAATATATATCATAAATTTTTGACATCCAATTCCGGCCAAATATAGTTACCACAGTTAAGACGCAACTGGGTATTATAGGAAAAGAGAGTGCGAATGTAGAGCCCGTAACTTAGACTACGTATAAGCCATGCATAATTCTAATATTTAAATTAAAATGATTTTTTTTTTGCATGAGTATTTAAATTTAATTATTTTACGTAATAGTTTAACTTTATCATTTCAGTTAATTCAGTGAGGCGGACTGGAGTTGGAGCTTTGAGATAAAATTTAAGATTCAGAAAACATTTCCAGAATTATTTTTAGCTAGCAAGTAAGTTAATTTAAGTTAAAAGGAGGTTTAGAGAATTATTTAAGCAACTTGAGGTGAGTAGGAAATTAATCCATTTAAGTTCCATAATTGAGGGGTTAGTTCACTAAATTATTTAAAAGATAGGTAAGGCTTTTAAGGGTTATAAATTTATTAAATAATTAACATTTCCCCTCCACTTAATTAATGAATTTCGGCCACCCTTAGTGTCTAGACTATTCCTTTGCCAACTCACCCTTTGAACCATTCTTTGTTATGTTAGCATGCTAATCTTTTTTTAAGTTATTAGTCAACCTTAATTAATTAATTAATGAGCATTATCCTAGTCTAGATTAGCAAGAGAATTCAGCCACCTCATTCTAGAACACCCCAACAAATATTTGGTTAGCAACCAAAATTCAAAATTCAAAAGGTGGAGACTTGGTCTTGATTTGTTCCCTATATTTTGCACCCATCTCCCTCACTCCCAAAACCAATATTCTCCTCCCCTATCCACCAAAATCTGAGAGCCAATTCAGTAGAAAAACCGTGGGTTGCATAGCTTGAATCAAGAAGAAAAAAATCGAGTGAAGAAACTAGGAAAGAAAGCGCTCCACCTCCTCCGCGCCGAATCGTTTCATTCTTTCGTTTTTCTTTCAAACGAAACCAGACATGCATATATTCTTCCTTGACTCTTCAATCAAGTCCTATTATCATTATTTAACTTGCATGATCATATTTGATAGCCAAAAACCGAAATACATCCAAGAATTTTCAGAAAATAAGCATGCAGATTTTCGGTTTTCATGATGCTTTTCACGGGTTGCCTTGCTTTGTTGGTTTCAGGTATTGAATAGATTCCAGGCTCCCAAGGCTGCTCCTAGGCATGTACTAGGACATGTTAGGAACACATTTTTCCATTGATTTGAGTCCCATGCTAGCCGAGATCAAGAAAATGACAGCAACTCCATTTGTGTCCAATTGTGTTTCGAAAATATGATGTTGCTGTCATAAGGGATATGGATCTGATCATGGCTGCCCAAAGCCTATAGCCATGGTTAGATCACTTCCCTAGCATGGCTAAGACGTGACTAAGTTGCCCTTTTGGTGGCTTGGTCCATGGTGAATCGGTTTTTACAAAAACACTCAAGAACACTCCCTGCACCCTTTGGCTTCTCGTTTTTGACAGCACTTGTGTTTCGATTTTTTTGGAATGGTATGGATCTTGGTTGGCCTATGGCCCTTAGCCATGGTTCATACCATGCCCCTAGATGTCTAGATCGTGCCATGGTCAATCAAATGGCCACTGGAACGACACGAGATAGCAAACGAAACACAACACCACACACGCATGTAGGGTGCTCTCGGGTGAAACTTTTCTCATGTTTGCTGGAATACTTCGAATTGTGGCTGGCCTAGGGCCCTCAGCCATGGTTCAAATCATTCCTTGAGATGTTGGTAAGAGGTTTTGGTATGTGGTTCAAGCCCCAATGGCCATTAGCCTTGCAATCGACGCAAGAAACCAAAGCACAGCTGCTGTATTTTTGGACAGCAACTTGCTGTGACGGTTCAGTGGCTCGTTCGAGTTCTCGGTTGGCTTTTAGCCTATGGCCTTAGACTGAACAGTGCCTCATTGAGTTAGGAAGGTCATGTTTTTGGCTGTTTGTGATTCGGATCATTTTTTAGGTCGTACGAGAATTTACGGTGCGATGTGTCAAATTGACTCTCGAAAGAGCGTTTCATGTTTTGGCCTCCATTCAGCTAGATTTCGGCCCTCATCATTTTTGGAGCATTATTTCATCATTTTAAGCGTATTTTAATCATGACTATATGACGGTTCAGTGTTTGTTCGGGTTGGTTCGGGGTCATGATTAAATACGGAGTCGTTGGACGTACTTGTCGCATTTTCGGATTTAATTGCATAGTTGGACATTATAAAGCTTTTGCATATTTTTCATGGCACATTTAGGTTGCAGCGAGCCTGGGAGCAATCCAATCCAATCAGTAAAATTATGACATGATATTTAATTATGTTAATTAATTATATTACGTGCAAAAATACAAATTTTGAGATTTATGCGATATTGCTTGTGGTCACCGGTCTAGTCGTCAATTACCGGTCAGTTCAGTTGTTTCACCCAGTATACTATGGCATTAGTCTGATCAGACAACCATTATTAAATCCGGTCGTCAGTTACCGGTCAGTTCCATTTCATCCGGTCGCCAGTTACCGGTCAGCTCAGTTCAGTTCAGTTCAGGGACCACTTGCGTAGACCATAATCTCACCAGAAAATTTATTACAAGTTATTTCATGACAGGGCTCCAAGGAGCAAACATTTTCTCCATGATATGTTCAGTTCAGATATGCACGTATTAAAATTAATCATGACACGTTATTTTTACATTATGCCTCATGATATGATATTCTCACTTGCATGCAAGCGTATTATTTATTTACTTGTTATTTACGATATATTCATGTTGAGTCTTTAGACTCACTAGACTTAATTGTTGTAGGTGCTGATGATGTCGGGATCGAGGGCGGGGCTAGTGAGCTAGCTCGAGTCGGCAGTAGTAGGACCCGAGGACCTCAGTTCAGCGTTGATTATTATTTTTATTGTTCAAACATTTTTTATATCGTTGGATAAACTTTTTCTGTTATTTCGCAAAGATGTTAATTTCTTCCGCTGGTACTTTGAACATCAAACTTTATTTGTCAGTTCAATTATGAATGAGGCAATTTTTAATTATTTAAAAGAAAATTTTTAAATTTTCCGCAAATTTTCAAGTACGGATTTTTAGGCCTTTACAGCTGGTATCAGAGCAATGGTTCTGTAAAGGGTTGTACTACTACTGACCTCGAGAAGCTCACGAAGTCACGTCTTCGGTCTGTAAGTTTTTCATTTACGCATTTTATTTAAAGCATAAATTAATTTCAGCAACATGATTTCATGAGATATTTGCGCCCATATTTTTATTGATCAGTATTTAAATGTAAATAAATTATGGAATTATGCATGTTAGTTACGTATGGGTTATGTATGGAACAGTATGGCCCCTAGACGCATCCTCGAGCGTACGAGAGTGGATGAGCCTCGCCAGGAGGACCGAGATGAGCAGAGGCAGGAGAGGTACGGACCTCCACCTCCTCCTCCAGATATGAATGCCCAGATGCTAGCCGGGATGACGCAGTTCTTCGCACAGTTTGCGGGGAACAACGTCGTGGCGACCAGGCCGACAGGGCCCGAGGCTGTGTACGAGAGATTCATGAAGATGCGTTCAAAGGAGTTTTCAGGGACGTCGGACCCCATGATTGCTGAGGGATGGATCAAGTCCCTCGAGGTTATCTTCGAGTTTATGGAGCTTGGAGATTCAGATCGAGTTCGTTGTGCTTCTTATCTGTTCGGAGGAGATGCCCGCCTATGGTGGGAAGTAGCTTCAGTAGCCCTTAACTTGGCTACACTGTCATGAGTGCGCTTTACGGAGGTGTTTTACTCCAAGTATTTCACGGATGAGGTGCGTTCGCGTCTGACCAGGGAGTTCATGACCCTGAGGCAAGGGGAGCTGACTGTTATGGAGTCCATCCGTAAATTTGAGAGGGGCTGTCACTTTGTGCCCTTGATTGCGAACGATGCCAGTGCCAAGCTGAGGCACTTTCTGGATGGACTGCGGCCGATCTTACGCCGTGATGTTAGGGTTGCTGGCCCTACTACCTTTGAGGTTGCCGTTTCTAGAGCTCTGGCTGCAGAGCAGGATATGATCGATATAGAGAGGGATCGCTTGGGAAAGCGACCAGTTCAGATACCACACCGCCCTCCTCCTCATCAGCAGCACCAGCATCAGCATAAGAGGCCGTATCACGGCCCGCCCAGGAATAGAGGAGGACCTCAGCAGCAGCAGCAGCAGTAGGGACGTGCCGGCCCGAGGACTTTTGAGCACCCAGTCTGTCCCAAGTGCTCACGTCGCCACCCTGGAGTATGCATGTTTGGTTCAGAAAAATGTTATAAGTGTGGCAGCACGGACCACATGATGCCACAGTGCCCCCGGAAGAATCTGCCTACCCAAGGCAGGGTTTTCGCTCTCCATGCTGCGGAGACGAATCCTGATACCATGTTGATGACAGGTACCTTACAGCTTTATGTTTATATTTGTGCATTCCAATGTTTTGGGAATCGGGATTAAGATTTTGAACTTAGAATTGCAATAGGATTGCATGCTTTACTCAGTATTATTTTCGGGATTTAGTTAGGAGAACTGTGACCTTTGCATGCCTATAAGCTTAGCTCTTGTGATTATTTGGGTTCAGCTTAGTGTTTAGAACTTTCAGGGAGAATTTTCATAGCTGGCTCAGCTTCCAAAGCCCTGATAGATTCAGGGGCTACCCACTCATTTATCTCAGAGGTCTTTGCGAACTTTCTCAAAGTTAAGACCATCGGGCTAGATGTAGCCTATTCAATATCGTTGCCTTCGGGAGAGGAGATCACAGCCACCAACGTGATCCGTGACATATACCTTGAGCTGCATGGAAATCTTGTGTATGCGGATCTGATCTTATTGCCGATACCAGAGTTTGATATCATATTGGGCATGGGCTGGCTACTGCGGAACAGAGTTTTGATCGACTTTCAGCGGAGATCCATTTTAGTCCGACCGCCTGGAATGACTCAGTTCTTATTTGAGCCGGACAGGTACTTTCCTTTACCGCGCATTATTCCTTATGTCCAGGCTAGGAAGCTCATGCATAGAGGGTGTCGGGCATTTTTAGCAACTTTTATATCTATCCCCGAGACACCCAGTCAGTCAGCTTCAGATGTTCCGATTGTTAGAGATTTCTTAGATGTTTTTCCTGAGGACGTCTCTGGTATGCCACCCGAGAGAGAAGTGGAGTTTTCTATCGAGCTTTTGCCAGGTACGGTTCCGATCTCGAAAGCACCGTACCGACTTGCACCGACAGAGATGGCAGAGCTTAAGAAGCAGATTCAGGAACTTCTTGATAAGGAGTTCATCCGCCCGAGTTTCTCACCTTGGGGCGCGCCAGTCTTGTTTGTTAAAAAGAATGATGGCTCGATGAGGCTTTGTATTGACTACCGGGAGTTGAACAGGGTTACAATGAAGAATAAATACCCACTTCCGTGGATTGAGGATCTGTTTGACCAGTTGCAGGGAGCTTCGATTTTCTCCAATATAGATTTGCGTTTAGGTTATCACCAGTTGAGGGTGAGAGACGCCGATGTTTCGAAGACATCTTTCAGGACTCGTTATGGCCACTATGAGTTCCTTGTGATGCCATTTGGTTTGACAAATGCACCAGCGATTTTCATGGATCTCATGAATCACGTATTCCAGCCGTACCTCGATCAGTTTGTGATAGTGTTCATAGACGACATCCTCGTCTACTCCAAGAATCAGGAGGATCACAGCAGGCATCTGACCATAGTGTTGCAGACATTGCAGAAGCATAAATTATTCGCAAAGTTCAGTAAATGTGAATTCTGGTTGGAGAAGGTGGCGTTCTTAGGCCACATTGTTTCTAGCAGTGGAATTGAGGTAGACCCAGCGAAAGTTGCAGCAGTCAGAGATTGGGTTATGCCGCAGAATGCATCAGAGATCCGCAGTTTTCTTGGCTTAGCAGGATACTACCGGAAGTTCATTAAGGGATTTTCCCCGATTGCAGTTCCACTCACAGCACTGACTAAGAAGAATGTGAAATTTGTGTGGAGCGAGGAGTGTCAGAAGAGCTTCGATACTTTGAAGCAAGCTCTTATCTCAGCACCAGTTTTGGCCATGCCGTCAGGGTCCGGTGAGTTTGTGCTATATACCGATGCTTCGAAGCTCGGTTTGGGTGCAGTATTGATGCAGCATGGGAAGGTCATAGCGTATGCTTCTCGACAGTTGAAGACTCATGAGAAGAACTACCCTACCCATGATTTAGAGTTGGCCGCCGTAGTTTTTGCCTTGAAGATTTGGAGGCACTATCTGTATGGAGAGAAGTGCCAGATCTTTACCGACCACAAAAGCCTCAAGTATTTCTTTACGCAGAAGGAGCTGAACATGCGTCAGAGGCGTTGGTTGGAGCTTGTGAAAGACTACGATTGTGACATTAGCTACCACCCGGGTAAGGCTAATGTAGTTGCAGATGCACTGAGCAGAAAAGTTGCAGTGATGGCTCATTTGGCAGTTTCGAGACCTCTTCATTCTGAGATGCAGAGGTTTGATCTTGAGACTTATCCTCGAGGTAGAGTTCCCCGTCTATCTACCTTGACCATTCAGTCTTCCCTTCTTGACCGTATTCGCAGTGGTCAGGCAGCAGATGAGCAGTTGGCCAAGTGGAAGCAGAGAGATGAGGCCAAGGGTAGTGTTTTGTATTCAGTCAGCGACGGCATAGTGAGATACCGAGATAGGATATGGGTTCCTAGCAGTGATTCTATCCGAGCAGACATCTTATCAGAGGCCCATATGTCGCCGTACTCTATTCATCCAGGGAGTACAAAGATGTACAAAGATCTGCAGCTATTGTATTGTGGCCTGGTATGAAGAACGACATCAGACGGTTTGTTTCCGAGTGTCTGTGTAAAGGCCTAAAAATCCGTGCTTGAAAATTTGCGGAAAAATTAAAAATTTTCTTTTAAACTAAATAAAATATCCAGTTCATAAAATAAACTGTTGAATAACGTGTCATGTTTAAAAATAGCAGCGGAAGAAATTAATGTTGTAAAAATAACTGTAAAAATTTTATCCAACGGTAGATAAAAATGTTTTAGCGATAACAACAATAAATAATAAATGCTGAAAATGAGGTCCTCGGGTCCCACTACTGCCGACTCGAGCTGGCTCACTGATCCCCGCCCTCGGTCCCGACATCATCAGTACCTACAACAATCAAGTCTAGTGAGTCTAAAGACTCAGCATGCATATATCGTAAATAACAAGTAAATAAATAATAAAATCGCATGCAAGTGAAAATTTCCTGTACTGAGGTGTAACGTAAAATATCATTTCATTGGTAATTATAGTACGTGCATAACTGAACTGAAAATATCATAGTGAAAATGTTTGCTCCTTGGAGCCCTGTAATGAAATAACTTGTAATAATTTTCTGGTGAGATTATGGTCTACGCAAGTGGTCCCTGAACTGAACTGAACTGAACTGACCGGTAACTGGCGACCGGGCCGGTAACTGGCGACCGGACTTAAGCATGATAGTAAAGTGACCACAAGCAATATCGCATAAATCTCAAAATGAATATTTGCACGTAATATAATTAACTAACATAATTAAATATGAATAATTTCGATCTTCTTGCAATAAAATCATGTACTTGCGATATTTAAAAATACATATATGGCTTGATTGAAGAGTGAAAGAAGATATAAACATGCCTTGGTTTGTTTTGACAGAAAACAAACGAAATAACGACGCGGCGCGGCGGAGACGGAGTGCTCTTCACTTTCTTACTTTTTCTCTCTTAATTCCTTTAAACCAAACATGTACCATAATTATTATAATAGCTTAAAAATCGTAAACGTGCTGCATGAACATTTAAAAATATCATGATTTGTGCTCAGGGCGCTGCCAGGACCAAAATCTCACCCTGGGTGCAAAATGACCATTTTGCCCCTAGAAACCCAAAAATTATCGTTTCAACCCTGGACTTCTAAAATTAACCCGAAGCTTACCAAACTCCTTAAAATTTCCCAAAACATATTTAAAAGCATTCTTAGGCGTAAACTCGAGCCCATTTTACAACTTAACCAATTCTTTTTAAAACTTAGCTCAGGGTCTAGGTTTTAATCCGAATCTAGCCGAAACTTAACCAAAATTTTACCAACTTTTTACCACCCTTTCTAAACACTTAAAAGGCTCTAAAACCACTGAGCCAGCCCCCTTAGACCTTCGAACAAGACCCTGAACATCTGCTGGAAATTCCAGCAAGCCATCGTCCAACTCTAGCCTTGACCCTAGCATGCTTCTACCGACTTCATGCTTAAACCGACTCAAACCGGACCCGAACCAGGCCCTAGACTTAACCCTTAGACATAACTTAAGACCATGGTTAAGCCCTTTTTAACTCAGAACCAGCGCCTAAGCCCCAAAAATTCAGAAACATGACAGCAGCTACAAGTGACTCAAACTGTGCAGTTTTCATGTTTCTGGTTGTACAGCTTTCTCCAGCCAACCAAGCCACGAGCCACCTTAATTAGACTCATCCTAGGACCCTTAGAGACTTCCTAAACCATAGCCAAAAGCCCTAGACCAACCCATGTGCAGAATCGAACAACGAAACCCAAACTTCCGATCTTGTACTCAAACACCACAATGGCTACTATCCCGAGCGTTTCCCCTTCGAGCTTGGAAAAACCGAGACTCCCTTATTCATTTGCCCTTACACACGACACATACAACCCTTTGCATCATGCATTTAGCAGCCCCTTGCACAATACTAACAAGAAACGTGAGTTGGATGAAGAAGGTGCAAGAACTATGAACAAAACCGAAGCCTTCCTACGTTATATGCAAGATCAAGAATTTTATGCAAATAAACCCACGTAACAGCAAGTATCTAGCATGTATGATGCAGAAATAAAAGTACAATGCGTGCCTGATTAAATATTTGATGTACAAAGGCTCGAAGTGACACGAGGCGGGGGAGGAAAGCTTGAGCTTGGAGGAATAATGGAGCACCGAATCTTGCTGCTGGAATACACGAAGGAGGAGGCTGATTGGAGGAGGGTGGGCGGCTGAATTAGGTTAGTGGGGTGCTAATGACTAGGTTTAGGTTAAATAATACTTAGTAGCTTAATTATATAGGTAATATTAGCTTATGGGCCATAATTTGCATTTTAAAAGTTTTAAAAGGGTTTTAAGCCCAACAACCTTAAAAGTAAGCCCATTAAATCCAAACGCACTCCCGAAAAATATTTCGTGTTGGAAAGATTTTGAAAATATTAGCCGAACCCTTAAAAAGTCCCCCGATTCGATAAAACTCACGTACCGTTAAAAATAAAAATCCTGCATGTAAAAATACTCAAAAATTCCCATTCTTGAAAATTACACATAAAAACACTTTAAATTAATTTATAAAAACAAATCACGTAATAAAATAATTTTCCTGAAGGTTCCCCTGTCTCCGATCCTCGTTCGAACGTGAAATGCATATAAAAACCCTAATGCATGAACTTTTAAAATTTCATGAATTAAATCCTATCATGCAATAATAATGCATAAAATACATAAAAATAATTAAACACAAATTAATAAAATAAACATACATTTTATGCTTTAAAAGAATTAAATAAAATACCAAAGAAATTTAATAATTTGTATGCATGTGGTTCACGTGGACTTTCCTATTTTTGGGACATTACAGTCTGACTTGTCAGTTAGTGAATGCAGAGCACCAGAGACCAGCAGGTTTGCTCAAGCCTCTTCCTATTCCCGAGTGGAAGTGGGAGAATGTTACCATGGACTTTGTGACCGGATTGCCGAAGTCAGCCAGGGGATCGAATGCTATATGGGTGATTGTAGATCGTCTTACCAAATCAGCGCACTTCTTGCCTATTAAGACGACATTCACCATGGTTCAGTATGCAGAGTTGTATATCCGAGAGATAGTCCGACTCCATGGCATTCCAGTTTCGATCGTATCTGACAGCGCCCCCAGATTCACTTCCTCTTTTTGGAAGAGTTTGCATTCGACTATGGGGAAGAAGTTGCTGTTTAGTACCGCTTTCCATCCGCAGACAGATGGGCAGTCAGAGCGAGTCATTCAGATTTTGGAGGATCTTCTCCTTGCTTACGTCATTGACTTCTCAGGGAGTTGGGAGTCGAACTTGCCATTGGTAGAGTTCACCTATAACAACAGCTTTCAGTCGTCTATAAGAATGGCTCCGTATGAAGCTTTGTATGGTCGCAAGTGCAGATCTCCTGTTCATTGGGATGAAGTAAGAGAGAGAGCAGAATTGGGTCCAGAGGTCATTCAGCAGACTGTCGGTGTAGTAGCCTGGATCCGTGATAGAATGAGGACTGCCCAGAGTCGACAGAAGAGCTATGCAGATCAAAGGAGGAGAGATTTAGAGTTTGCTGTCGGCGACCATGTCTTTGTGAAGGTGGCACCTATGAAGGGTGTCATGAGATTTGGGAAGAAAGGGAAGCTCGGCCCGAGATTTATTGGACCATTTGAGATCCTTGATGGAGTTGGGACGCTAGCTTATCGTGTTGCTCTTCTGCCGAATCTGGCCGGAATACACAACGTGTTCCACGTCTCCATGCTGAGGAAGTATATGGCGAATCCTTCGCATGTGCTGAATTTTGAGCCGTTGCAGCTCACTCCGAACCTATCTTATGAGGAGAGACCAGTGCAGATCCTAGACAGGCAGGAGAAGAAGCTTCGGAACAAGCTGGTTAGGCGAGTCAAAGTCAAATGGCTTAACCATTTAGAGGAGGAAGCTACGTGGGAGTCGGAGCCAGAGATAAGGAGTCGGTACCCCGAGCTATTCGGTGAGTCTTAATTTCGAGGACGAAATTTCTTTTAAGGGGGAAGGATTGTAGAGCCCGTAACTTAAACTACATATAAGTCATGCATAATTCTAGTATTTAAATTAAAATGATTTTTTTTTTGCATGAGTATTTAAATTTAATTATTTTACGTAGTAGTTTAACTTTATCATTTCAGTTAATTCAGTGAGGCCGGACTGGAGTTGGAGCTTTGAGATAAAATTTAAGATTCAGAAAACATTTCCAGAATTTATTTTAGCTAGCTAGTAAGTTACTTTAAGTTAAAAGGAGGTTTAGAGAATTATTTAAGCAACTTGAGGTGAGTAGGAAATTAATTCATTTTAGTTCCATACTTGAGGGGTTAGTTCACTAAATTATTTAAAAGATAGGTAAGGCTTTTAAGGGTTATAACTTTATTAAATAATTAACATTTCCACTCCACTTAATTAATAAATTTCGGCCACCCTTAGTGTATAGACTATTCCTTTGCCAACTCACCCTTTGAACCATTCTTTGTTATGTTAGCATGCTAATCTTTTTTTTAGTTATTAGTCAACCTTAATTAATTAATTAATGAGCATTATCCAACTCTAGATTAGCAAGAGAATTCGGCCACCTTATTCTAGAACACCCCAACAAATATTTGGTTAGCAACCAAAATTCAAAAGGTGGAGACTTAGTCTTGATTTGTTCCATATATTTTGCACCCATCTCCCTCACTCCCATAACCAATATTCTTCTCCCCTATCCACCAAAATCTGAGAGCCAATTCAGTAGAAAAACCGTGGGTTGCATAGCTTGAATCAAGAAGAAAAAAATCGAGTGAAGAAACTAGGAAAGAAAGCGCTCCACCTCCTCCGCGCCGAATCGTTTCATTCTTTCGTTTTTCTTTCAAACGAACCCAGGCATGCATATATTCTTCCTTGACTCTTCAATCAAGTCCTATTATCATTATTTAACTTGCATGATCATGTTTGATAGCCAAAAACGGAAATACATCCAAGAATTTTCAGAAAATAAGCATGCAGATTTTCGGTTTCCATGATGCTTTTCACGGGTTGCCTTGCTTTGTTGGTTTCAGGTATTGAATCGATTCCAGGCTCACAAGGCTGCTCCTAGGCATGTACTAGGACATTTTAGGAACACATTTGTCCATTGATTTGAGTCCCATGCTAGCCGAGATCAAGAAAATGACAGCAACTCCATTTGTGTCCAATTGTGTTTCGAAAATATGATGTCGCTGTCATAAGGGATATGGATCTGATCATGGCTGCCCCAAAGCCTATAGCCATGGTTAGATCACTTCCCTAGCATGTCTAAGACGTGACTAAGTTGCCCTTTTGGTGGCTTGGTCCATGGTGAATCGGTTTTTATAAAAACACTCAAGAACAGTCCCTGCACCCTTTGGCTTCTCGTTTTTGATAGCACTTGTGTTTCGATTTTTGTGGAATGGTATGGATCTTGGTTGGCCTATGGCCCTTAGCCATGGTTCATACCATGCCCCTAGATGTCTAGATCGTGCCATGGTCAATCAAATGGCCACTGGAACGACACAAGACAGCAAACGAAACACAACACCACACACGTATGTAGGGTGCTCTCGGGTGAAACTTTTCTGATGTTTGCTGGAATACTTCGAATTTTGGCTGGCCTAGGGCCCTCAGCCATGGTTCAAATCATTTCTTGAGATGTTGGTAAGAGGTTTTGGTCGGTGGTTCAAGCCCCAATGTCCATTAGCCTTGCAATCGACGCAAGAAACCAAAGCACAGCTGCTGTATTTTTGGACAGCAACTTGCTGTGACGGTTCAGTGGCTCGTTCGAGTTCTCGGTTGGCTTTTAGCCTATGGCCTGAGACTGGACAGTGCCTCATTGAGTTAGGAAGGTCATGTTTTTTGCTGTTTGTGATTCGGATCATTTTTAAGGTCGTACGAGAATTTGCGGTGCGATGTGTCAAATTAACTCTCGAAAGAGCGTTTCATGTTTTGGCCTCCATTCAGCTAGATTTCGGCCCTCACCATTTTTGGAGCATTATTTCATCATTTTAAGCGTATTTTAATCATGACTATATGACGGTTCAGTGTTTGTTCGGGTTGGTTCGGGGTCATGATTAAATACAGAGTCGTTGGACGTAATTGTCGCATTTTCGGATTTAATTGCATAGTTGGACATTATAAAGCTATTGCATATTTTTCATGGCACATTTAGGTTGCAGCGAGCCTGGGAGCGATCCAATCCAATCAGTAAAATTATGACATGATATTTAATTATTTTAATTAATTATATTACGTGCAAAAATACAAATTTTGAGATTTATGCGATCTTGCTTGTGGTCACTCTACTATAATGATTAAATCCGGTCGCCAGTTACCGATCCGGTCGTCAGTTATAGGTCAGTTCAGTTGTTTCACCCAGTATACTCTGGCATTAGTCTGATCAGACAACCATTATTAAATCTGGTCGCCAGTTACCGGTCAGTTCCGTTTCATCCGGTCGCCAGTTACCGGTCAGCTCAGTTCAGTTCAGTTCAGGGACCACTTGCGTAGACCATAATCTCACCAGAAATTTTATTACAAGTTATTTCATGACAGGGCTCCAAGGAGCAAACATTTTCTCCATGATATGTTCAGTTCAGATATGCACGTATTAAAATTAACCATGACACGTTATTTTTACATTATGCCTCATGATATGATATTCTCACTTGCATGCAAGCTTATTATTTATTTACTTGTTATTTACGATATATGCATGTTGAGTCTTTAGACTCACTAGACTTGATTGTTGTAGGTGCTGATGATGTCGGGATCGAGGGCGGGGACCAGTGAGCCAGCTCGAGTCGGCAGTAGCAGGACCCGAGGACCTCAGTTCAGCATTGATTATTATTTTTATTGTTCAAATATTTTTTATATCGTTGGATAAACTTTTTCTGTTATTTCGCAAAGATGTTAATTTCTTCCGCTACTACTTTGAACATCAAACTTTATTTATCAGTTCAATTATGAATGAGGCAATTTTTAATTATTTAAAAGAAAATTTTTAAATTTTCCGCAAATTTTCAAGTACGGATTTTTAGGCCTTTACAGCGAAACCCACCATGCATGAAACAATGGAAAATGAATATTTGTTCAGGCAGATATATCAAGCTTACTGTCATGGCAAGAAGTTGGACTTATGGATTTTTGCTACCAAAAGGCATTAGTCATCAAAAAACAACCATCAATGTACCATCAACCCACCTCCGTCATGTGCCATCAGAGATCGTTGGGGCAGCCGCTCACCGTGGACAGGAATCGATAGGTGTGCAGACGACTCGTCCGATTTTCCGTTTGTTTTAATGCTCAAACTAACGAAATGACTTGATAGAGCAAAAACTCAAAAATATTCAGGACTAAATTGGCTATTCGATTACTTTTGGGACTCAATCGGATAATATACCAAACAAATCAAACACGCAAAGCACGAGACATAATTTTGCTCGTGATTAGAAATAAATTTGGGTTTGTACATGAGGGCCCAAATTATTAATTTAATCATTATATATCATTTTCCAATGACGAAGTCAGTCATACTTAGGGGTGTTCATCGGTCGGTTTGGTTCGATTTTCGGTTTTTTATTTCGGTTTTCGATTTTAGAAATATATAATCCGATATCCGAACTATTTTTCTTCGGTTCGGTTCGGTTCGGTTTTCTACCAAAACGGTTCGGTTATTTCGGTCGGTTAATTCGGTTTTGGTATAATTATTTAAATTAATAATATAAATATATTGTAAAATATAATATGTTAACTTTCTAGGTGTTTTCTTAGTAAAATATTAAAATATAAGGTCTAAATTAATTAAACAAACAACAATCAACTAAAATTTTTTCAAAATTGTTTTGTATTCACTAAATATCATATCAAAATATATAATATAAATAAAAATCTAAAAAAAATATTAATTTAATGAAATTTTGGTTTTTCCGATTTTGACATATATAATCTGAAACCGAACAAATAAACTTCGGTTTTAACATTTATATCCGAATTACAAAATTCGGCTTTCGATTCGATTCGGTGTTCGGTTTTTTCGGTTTGGATTTTCGATTTTTTCGGTTTTATCCGAAGTTTGAACACCTCTAGTCATACTCATATGAAATTATACTGTAATTATGGATGTTTTTTTTAATAATTTATTAATTTGAATATGTCATTTGACAGGGACAAACCAAATAGGTCTGCCCCTTTAATTTGTCGAAAATCGGTGCAATTATCATGTCATTTAATTAAGAAACAATTAATTAAGCCAGCTCTTGTGTTTCTAACACGTCGACATTGTAATTAAATATAACAAGAAATCAATTCAGAAAAAAAAAATCGGAGAAATTCATATAAAAACCTTTTAACAAATCAAGAAAAAGGGTATTACATCTACATATACATGCTAACTACTACACATTGTATATCGATATCAGGTTGACCAACTTCACGAATAAAGATCTATGAGATCGTCTCATAAGAGATCTACACATTTTATCTTATTTTAAATGATGAATTTTTTTAATTGTCGTCTAAAAAAATTCAAACATTTTCCTCTTCGATTCTCAAACATATCAAAAGCACTTTTAAACGTTTATGCCACTTCCAACATCAATCATATTGAGTTCCATCTTGGAGGAACATCAAGCCACACCGTATTTCTGAAGAAATTTTGTCATCTTCCACACAAATTTTAAACCTAGTCGGGAAAGATCTACCACATCTCATTTTGATCATATGAAGCATTACACATGATACTCACGAGAAATTTAGGGTCCGATTCCGGCGAGTGTCACTAATCCAGACGCAGGTTTTGAAATAATCCTGAGCCTGAAATCACAAATGAGACCGTTAGAAGGGGCCAGGAGGGTGTCCTGGCGTAGCCCCTCCGACGCTCAAGTCAGTGACTGAGGATATATGAGGGGAGCAGCTAAGGGCGCTGCTGAAAACAATATAGTGAATGCTAAATCATACCCTCAAACCTAGTATTTATAGGAGAATACCTGGACTGCTCATGGGCCCTTCACCTGTGGGCTCTAGAGATGGGCCGGGAGTTTGGGCCTGATCTTGATGGGTTCATCGCTGGAGTATCACCATTCTCCCCCTCCCGAGTCGAACTGAATCGTAGGTTCAAAGTTCGATTAATTGTGCTGTTCTCGGGTTATCGGGTGCGAGTTGTGCATTTTCTTCCCACCATCTGTCAGTCTCCAAAAATATGGAAACAAATCAAGTCGTGATTCTGCAGCTCTCTCCCGCCTACGCTCAACGCCCTTGCTTCATCACCCTGCCCACACCTCGCTTGCTCGGCCGCCCACGCATCCTACGCCCTCGCCTGCCAGCCGACAGTATCGAAGCCTCGCTTGCTTGCCCACGCCGAGCCCTCGCCGTGCGCGCCTACTCTCCAGCTCGAGACCTTGCCTGCTCGCCCGCGCCGTGTGCCGCACTCTCCCCTCGCCATGTGCTGTGCTCGCCCCTCGCCCGAGTGCTCGCCCCACGCCGCGTGCTCGCCCACGCCGTGACACGCTCGCCCCTCGCCCTGTCCCGCGCTCGCCCCTCGCTTGCTCGCCCACGCCGTGCCGCGCTCGCCCGTGTCGCGCCCGAGCGCTCCCCCACGCCGTGCCACGCTCGCCCGTGCCGTGCCGTGCCGTGCCGCGCTCGCCCGAGCGCCCGAGCGCTCACCCCACGCTGTGCCACGCTCGCCCCTCGCCGTTAGCCGCGCTCGCCCCTCGTCGCCCCCATCTTCCAAGTCCTTTACTAAGCTTTTGAATGGAAATAGTTTCCACTTCCCCGTGCCCTTGACTTCTCTGCCAAAATAGTTCTTAGCAGGAAAAATAAAATTTCAACAACCTCACCATCTACCTCCTCTGCTAGGCTATGCCTTAGCAGGAAAATAAAACTCTCACCTCATCATCTCGTAACTCCTCTGCTAAGCAGGGCCTTAGCAGGAAAATAAAGATTATCCACCATCACCCTCTAACTCCTCTGCTAGGCGACGCATTAACAGAAAAATAAATATTCTCCACCTTCACCCTCTAACTCCTCTGCCAGGCGACGTCTTAGCAGGAAAATAAAGGTTCTCCACCCTCACCCTCTAACTCCTCTGCTAGGCGGCGCCTTAGCAGGAAAATAAAACTCTCACATCATCATCTCGTAACTCCTCTGCTAAGCAGGGCCTTAGCAGCAAAATAAAGATTATCCACCATCACCCTCTAACTCCTCTGCTAGGCGACGCCTAAGCAGGAAAATACTCTCACATCATCATCTCGTAACTCCTCTGCTAAGCAGGGCCTTAGCAGCAAAATAACAAAAATTCACCCCCTTCACCCTCTAACTCCTCTGCTAGGTGACACCTTAGCAGGAAAGCAAAACTTCACCACCTCCACCCTCTAACTCCTCTACTAGGCGACGCCATAGTAGAAAAATTTAAATTCAACACCTCCACCCTCTAACTCCTCTACTAGGCGATGCCTTAGTAGGAAAATAAAATTTTTCTCCTTCACTCTGCTCCTCAACTAGGCGACACCATAGTAGGAAAATTTAATTTCTCTCCTGCCCTCTGCTCCTCTACCAGGCGCTGTCTTAGCAGGAAAATAAGATTCAACACCTCCACCCTCTAACTCCTCTGCTAGGTGACACCTTAGCAGGAAAGCAAACATTCACCACCTCCCCCCTCTAACTCCTCTGCTAGGTGACACCTTAGCAGGAAAGCAACAATTCACCACCACCACCCTCCACCTCCTCTACTAGGCGACGCCATAGTAGTAAAATTTAAATTCAACACCTCCACCCTCTACCCCCTCTACTAGGCGATGCCTTAGTAGGAAAATAAAAGTTTTCTCCTTCACTCTGCTCCTCAACGAGGCGACACCATAGTAGGAAAATTTAACTCCTCTCCTGCCCTCTCCTCCTCTACCAGGCGCTCTCTTAGAAGGAAAATAAGATTCAACACCTCCACCCTCTATCTCCTCTGCTAGGTGACACCTTAGCAGGAAAGCAAAAATCCACCACCTCCACCCTCTAACTCCTCTACTCGGCGATGCCTTAGTAGGAAAATAAAATTTACTTCTCCTCCTCCCCTCTGCTCCTCTGCTAGGCAATGCCTTAGCAGGAAAATAAAATTGCTCTCCCCCCAACTCTGCTTTTTTGCTAGGCGATGCCTTAGCAGGAAAAATCATGCTTCAACCTTCCCACCCCTGACTCCTCTACTAGGATCAGCCTAAGTAGGTAAAATTTAATTCATATCATCCTCATAATACAACATCCACGAACTTAATATAAAAACTCGGCTTTATTAAATTTCAACTGATAACGTAAGACAAATTCAGAAACGAAATACACCAAAAATAAAGTCAAGATTAATATTCTCTAAGGTGGTAAGCGTTCCGGGGCCTCTTTAGAGCCTTACCCAGCGCATTATCCAACTTTCCTCTCTGCTCCTCTTGTACCTCCACAGGACAAAGTTACCCACTTAGAAGCTTCTCCGAATGACTCTACAACTGTAAGACTGAGCTTAAGCTTCCATGCGAATGCTCGCGACCTCTCTTTTCTTCTTCCTTCACGATTCTTTCATAACACCGACGCGCGACCTTCTGGACCCGCACAAGACTCAAACCCCCTTCCCCACAGGAAACTTCAGCTTCTGATGATATATGGACGCTACTGCTCTGAAATCCTTTAGGGCTGGTCGCCCCAGAATTCCATTGTAAACGGATGGGGTGTCCACCACGGTAAATGTCATCATCTTTTTTATACGCAGAGGTTCGTGTCCCAAAGATAGAGGGATGAACATCTGACCCAAAGGCAGGATGGCGTGTTCTGCAAACCCATACAGCGGGGTGGAGACCGGCTCAAACTCAAATCCCTCCACCTTCATTTGATCCAACGTGCTTTTGAACAAGACGTTCACGGAGCTTCCATTATCAATAAATATCCTCGCCACATCATAATTGGCAATGGTGGCCGTTACCACTAAGGCATTGTTATGTGGAGTCACAACACCTCGGAGGTCTTCCGGCCCAAAGCTGAGGGCGGGGTCTTGTGGTAAGTCTGCACCCCTAGATATCTCAAAGTTCTCCAGCCTTCTCCCACGTGCCTTCCGAGCTATCCCCGAGTCTCCATCAGTAGCACCCCCCGAGATCATATGAATCATTCCTCTCGTAGGGTGGTTATCCTCATTCATTCCCCTCCTCGGTTCGACGGGCTCCTGAGGGACATCTTGACATCGACCTTCCCCTCTCTGCTCCCCGATCCTCTGATTTATCCATGGAGGGCCTTGACCACGCCTAGGGGACGAGCGAGACCTCTGTCGACTCCTGGATGAGGATCCTTCTCGTTTATCCCGCGAAGGCAATCTAGCACTGCACTCAACCCTTTGCGACTTCTCCCACCTCCCCTCGGACTCCCTCACTTCCATCACCTTGTCCCGACTCCCATCCAGAGGAACATGAGATGAGAATTGTCCTCTGCTCCTAGCCTTATCATCCTCCCTCTCGGCCGCGCCTCTCTTCCTATTTCCTCTTTCCACTCCCTCAACTCTACTTCTCCCAGGTCGCTGCTCCATCATCTTATGCCGTTGGGCATCTTCGAGATTTACATATTTTTCCGCCCGAGATAACAGATCATCATAACTTGATGGAGGTTTCTTCACTAACGATTTAAAGAACTCTCCTCCTCTAAGTCCCTGGGTAAAGGCGCTTATCATGATGTCAGGAGTGGCTGCTGGTATCTCCAACGCTGCGTTGTTGAAACGCTGGACAAACTCTCGCAAAGTTTCAGCTTCTTGTTGTTTCACCACAAACAGGCTCAAATAGTTTTTTTGGTGTTTTTTTGCTGCTAGCGAATCTGTGCAAGAAAGCAGCGGAAAAATCATCGAAAGATCGTATGGAGTTAGGCTGCAAGGTGTTAAACCATTGCTGGGCTGACCTCACCAATGTGCCCAGAAACACCCTGCACTTGACCCCATCTAAATATTGATGTAACAGGGCCGCATTCTCAAACCTCCCCAAGTGTTCCTCGGGGTCAGTATGTCCATCGTACTCACCCACATTTGACTGTCGAAAATTTAGAGGAAGCCCTTCTTCTAAAATGGCTAGTGAAAAAAGACTTCCTCTCTTGGGTGCCGGCGCTCTGCTTCCCAACTGCTGACTCAACATCTGTATTTCCTTCCACATTTCTCCCATCTCACTAATCTCCCCCCTTTGGTGGGGCTGTGGCTCTTCAACCCTGCTCTGGTGGCCCTCAGCATCTTCCTCACGCTCCTGACGGGCTGCCTATTCCTCTACAAATACAGACTCTTGATTCCTTTTCATGGCCTCATCCACTGTCCGGGCGATAAATTGCCCCAGCTGTTCCAGGGTCAAGTTCCCCACGTTCTCATTAGGACGGGTTTGTTCGACCCTTGTATCGTGAAGGGGCTGCTCGGCTCTTGTCTCTTGACGAGGTTGTTCCTGTCTCGTCTCCACATGAGCTGATTCGGGTTCCCTCTGAGGACGCGATGATGCTGAGGTAGCTCTCCTACTTCCTTGCTTGCCTACCATCTCTACGTCTCAACTCAAGATTTCCCACAGACGGCGCCAAGTGATACTCACGGGAAATTTAGGGTCCGATTCCGGCGAGTGTCACTAATCCAGACGCAGGTTTTGAAATAATCCTGAGCCTGAAATCACACATGAGACCGTTAGAAGGGGGCCAGGAGGGTGTCCTGGCGTAGCCCCTCCGACGCTGAAGTCAGTGACTGAGGATATATGAGGGGAGCAGCTAAGGGCGCTGCTGAAAACAATATAGTGAATGCTAAATCATACGCTCAAATCTGGTATTTATAGGAGAATACCTGGACTGCTCATGGGCCCTTCACCTGTGGGCTCTAGAGATGGGCCGGGAGTTTGGGCCTGATCTTGATGAGTTCATCGCTGGGATATCAACACACATTTAGATTTAGAACAAAACACTTTAACATGTAAATTTACAACAATTTATCTTAATATTTACTGATCCATGTATACTCAATGCAATTACTCCGTCCATATTTGTACAATCCACAAACCGAATTACATTATTTTCACGCTATTTATTTATATTTATATTATACTAATATATAAAGATTGGCGTATTTAGTGGTGGTCTGATTTTGTGACACAAATTAGTTTTTACGAAAATATTATATGCATTTAGATAAACAAATTTTTTCATATGATTTACTTATAACTAGAATATCTAATCAACTTTTGAAATTCAAAAACTCACATATTATCTCTACAAACTATATATTTAATATAATTACATGATCGTTGTCCAAATAATAATAAAAAACAATGAAAATTTTTATGAATCAATTAGATCTATTAATGATCATTATTCGTATACATAATAGTTATTATTTTACACACATAACGTATATTTCGTTCACTAGTATAAGTTGATTCTCTCGCTAATATATTAACTTAATTTTAAGTGTCTTTCCAGACTCAAACTCAATTTGTTATGAATAATATTTTAACTTTATTTTTAAATATAAATAAATATATATGAGAGCCGAGTTAGATATGACCTATACTATATAGTATTATATAGATAAAAAAATGGCTTAATATAATTTTTAGAATCCCTAAAATACCCCTATTTCTGTTTTATCCCCTTATTATTATTTTTTTTTGGCATCGAAAATGAAATTTATATTTAAAAAAGTTATTAAAAATAAAAAAATTAAAATTTGATTTTAATATTTTTTTTAAAAAATACTTGCGTCACGAGACTGATAACCATAGGTACTCGTCCCACGGTCCCCAGCGACAAAGTGGGAAAAGAACTCTTCACAGGGGCAGTTTAGTGATTTCACAAGACGGAGCACGAAACAGTCCACGTGACTGTCTGTTCTCTCGTCCAACTAACCATCAACCATGTTCGCAGTTGAAAAATCCTCGTTTCAAACCGTAACAACGAAAACAACAAAAGAAAAGCAAAGAACAAAAAATTTTGAGATTTTTTTGTAATCCAAAATAATATTGTCGGAATAATGTAGAAATCTCGTCCTACACCTTCTATTATTCCCAAAGACACTTCCTTTTCACTCTTTATAGGCGCAGTGTGTGTATTTACGGCAAAGGAAAGTGGGAGATACGCTGCAATACACTTCTACTAAAGATTACAAGGATGGAGTAAAGCATAAACCAACTCTGCTTCCCCTTTGTGGGTTTTCTTTCTCCAACTGAGGGGTAAAAAACCACCCAAACCCTTCTGTTTTTTGGACCCATTTGTGGGGATTTTAACCGCAGATGGAAATGTTGAGTTGGGTCTGCACTTGAATCGGGGCTGAGAGTTGAAGATCTCTGCCTTGAAATCGGTAAAGGTAGCTCGATTGTCTCGCATTGTATGAGACTTTAAGTTTGTTTAATTTAACTGGTTTTTAGGTTGATCGAGTTAGTTGTCGTAGAATGTGTTCGAACATTGCTTTAGATTGAGCTTATTCCGGGTCGGGATGGACCCGCGTTGAAGCATGAATTTGGTTTTTGGGCATAATCAGATCTGGGTGAATTTCGATTTTTTGCATAGTTTTTAGTTGATTTTGTGCTGATTTAGGACAATGTGAGGTAAATTAGAAGAGATGAGATCACTTGTGTGTACTGCTTTTCACCTTATTGAGAATCTTCATCTTTTTCTTCTTTCTCTATATTTCTTCGTGCTCATTTAAATGGATTTTCCATCTTTGCGTGTAGTCTGACTTTAAAACATGAAATGCAGGCTCCTCAGGCTGTGCTAAATTCAATCGGTTTTAAAAATAGTTAAGAGATATCGAAATTTTTGGGATGGAATTTAATATATATATAAAAGAAGAGTAAGGTGAATACATTCTATTATCCTTGATGGAAAAAATGAAGTCAGATGCACCTCTAGATTATGCTCTATTTCAGCTGTCTCCAAAGCGTTCCAGGTCAGGATTGTGGTTCCTATGTTTAATTTTACTAGTTAAATGGTAGTTTCTATTCTTAGTTTTGTTTACTTTGAGCTTTCTTTTTGTCAGATGCGAATTGTTTGTTTCAAACAATGGCAGCACAGAAAAGATCGCTTCAGGATTACTTAAACCCTTTGTTGCACATTTGAAGGTTGCAGAGGATCAAGTCGCTTCTGCTGCACAGTCAGTTAAGCTTGAAGTTGGACGACGAAAAAATGCTGGAGTGTGGTTCACAAAGGGAACACTTGAGAGGTAGTGCCATTTGCTACTTCAAAAATTTGTTAATTCATGCTCAATATCTATGATTGTTATGCTTTCAGGTTTGTGAGATTTGTAAGTACGCCGGAGGTTTTGGAACTGGTTGTAACATTTGATTCTGAGATGTCACAATTGGAAGCAGCACGGAAAATATATTCGCAGGTATTCATTTATACATTATCAGATGGTTCAACTGGTAGTTCTGTGACTATAGCATGACTAAAGTTTCCCCTGTTTAATATCAGGGACCTGGAGATCAACTTTCTGGTATGAATTTCATGACTAATTCTTGATGTATTTTATTCAATATTCTTCTTTTTCTTGATTGTGCCTGAATCTAGACTTGATAAACCAAAAGAATGAGCGATAACACCTTGTTTTGTGTTATTTGTTCTTTCACGGCACCTTGAAGTATGTATCTGGCTTTTTTTTTGAAGGTTTATACTCAACAAAACACTTTTTGGCTTTTATAGGTTACTTAAACCACAAGCATGTGATACCTGTTGCATGGAATAACGTACCAGTAACTATCTTCTGAAATTATTTTTCTGCCTTTTGGTTGTGAAAGTGGTCCCATTTGAATGGCTCATCTAGCTGATTCTAGAGTTTTCAGAAATTGTGGTCCAATTAAGTTTGATTGAGTTGATGTTTGAATTTTTTCAGTTAGTTAAGATTCATTTGAAACAAGTAACATATCTCGAGTTTCAAATTGTTTTGCTCCTTTCTTTTTGTTGGTGAAATGATAATAGTCTGTTACTCTGAATTAATGATTTGATCTGTTAAATGCTCCAGGTGGCACGACGGCCGCAGAGGATGCTACAAAGTATCAACTCTTTACTCTGTTTCACATTTTATTAACGTCATTCTTTTAACTGTTTGGCTTAATTTATTTTGATGATTCAATCCTAATGTGTGAGATCACTTTCTATCGATGGATGTTATTAATCTCTGTACCACACTAGTTTCTGTTACTTCATGGCAGCTTTGAGCATTTTCTTTACAAGCTAACCTTTATGGTTATTAACTCAGCACATAGAATTTGTAGTTATAATGAAGTCCCTAAGGTGTCAGGTTGATCGCATGAATCTGTTAACAATCAATTTTTGCTTGAAAAGTTCGTAAATTTGAGTATACAATCTAAATATAATTTGAGGGTTTAAGCTGTCTTGGGTGTAGTGGCTTGCTATAATTCATTACATTTTTAATAGTTAGCTCTGTGATAGAGGAAGTTACGGCATGAATAGACTTTTGATGAGCTTTCTATCTGATGTTTGATGTTGATTTCATGGTGCACTACATATAAGTGATTTCATCTTGGTATGCTTCTCACAGATGAAACGTATTATTTAGCTTTTCTTTTCTTGTAACTAGCATTTGTTTCTTCAACACTTTTGATCGAAGTCCTTGTTATAACTATAGTTGACATATCAAAAGTCCATTATGAAGGTTTTTCTGCTTTATCTTCCTCTGTGTATGTATGTGCACAGAATTGTCCTTCTGTCCATTTCTGATTATTTACATCCTTGCAGGAAGGAGCTTTTGAGAGCTATCGATGTAAGACTTGTTGCAGTTCAGGAGGACTTATTAACAGCCTGTGCTCGTGCTGCTGCTGCTGGTTTTAATATTGACACAGTCTCTAAACTTCAAATGTTTGCAGATAAATTTGGTGCTCGTCGTTTGAAGTAAGTACTTGGAAAACTTCTGATTTTACATATAAAGGAACAACTAAGAACACACATAGATTAAATATGGTTTGCTTTTTGGTCTAGCTTTGTGAGACTTGAATTATGTCCATGGTCATAGTGTTAAATCAATTCTAATCTGGATCACGAGGAAAAAATATATCTTATGTGAACAAAATTATAGGTGAAAAAATCTTTATTTTAATTTTGAACTAAATTTAAGTTGTATTTGAGTGTAGTGAAGCATGCTGCAAGTTGATATCACTATGTGAGAGGCGGCTGGACTTAATGAACCAGTGGAGACTTGTGTCCGATGATCGAATAATTCGTTCTTCGTGTGGGTCGGACATGTCAATTGATGTCGACGATCTCCCGTCTTCACCACCACCCGATCAAGAACAACCTGCCACATGTCAGCTGCCCAATCCCCTTCCTTCAGTTTCTAGCAATCACACCATCAACAGGGAATCAAGCGTCGAGAGGGAAGCGGTCGAGAAGAAAGAGGAGAGATCATCGACTTCTGATCAGAATTCTGAGCCATCAATTCAGGCAAGTCAGCCTACTAGACGTCTTAGTGTGCAAGATAGGATAAACTTGTTTGAAAATAAACAGAAGGAGACATCTGGAGGAAAGCCAACTGTAGGGAAGTCTTCTGAACTGAGGCGGATGTCATCTGACGTGTCATCATCTGGAACTACGCTTTTGAGGAGATGGAGTGGTGCTAGTGACATGAGCATTGACCTAAGTGCTGAAAAGAAAGATACTGAAAGCCCCTCTTATTCCCAGTCAACTGTCTCAGCCTCTCAGAGCAAGCAGTCTGAGGAGAAAAAAGCTTTGAATTTGATCGAGAAAGCTGTGGGTTTTGATTTTGTTACACCAGAGATAAAGGCTATGCCTAGTCTGGGTAGGGTTGATGATACTGGAGAATCGAAAGGGGGCTCTTTTGACAAGTTAGAGTCCAATTCTGACCTGGGTCCTGTTGAAAATGTTCCCTTGAAAGATCAAGTGTGTAACCCAACCCAGTCAATATCATTTAATAGCAGGGGTGAGCATCAAGATAATTCAGAAGAGAAGAGGTCTTTGCCTGGCAGTAAAAACATGGTTGTTTTGGGGTCGGGGGATCAGGGGAAGTTGAAGGATTCTCAGAATGGTGATGAGCTTAGTGATACTATAGAGAGAGTGACTTCACAGACAAAGGTTGCTAGAGTGAAAGATTCATCTTCTTTGATTCGATTTAGGCCTTCTTGGAGCAAAGGTGGTGGGCAGTCTAAAATTTTAAATCAAAGAGAAAATTCTGAAACAAGAGATCAGGCTGTTAGGCAATCACGATCGAAGGTTGCCCACAAGACACCGGAAGAATCAGGACTTTTTGATGGTGGTCCTGGTTCAAGAATTCGAGAGTCTTTTGCAGCTCGCTTTAAAGGTAACGGAGGGGATTCCTCATCTGCTCATCCAGATGTAAAATCTGTTGCAGAAATTGTAGGAGTTGAAAAGAAAGAATCAGATTCATCCAAGAAGGTAACCGGTAGTTCTGTGCCAAGTATTGAAAATTCAGGCCCTCAGAGAACGAAGTTCCACAAACAAGGCTTGGCAGCTGACCAATGTAAAAAAGCAGAAATTCAAAGAGATGAAAGCAGTTCTGGCAGAATTGTGGGGCCCTTCTCTGGTAACTTCTTGATAGACACTGAAGAAAGCTTTGATTCATTTAAAACGCCGCCTCTAGAGCAAGCTGAAAGAAAAAGGCAGTCAAAAGGTAATCAGGAACTTAATGATGAGTTGAAGATGAAAGCAAATGAGCTTGAGAAGCTTTTTGCTGAGCATAAGCTACGAATTCCTGGTGATCAATCCCACTCGGGCTCCAGAGGCTGGCCAACTAAAACGCAGCATGAGTCAACAACTAGTTTATACCGATCAAAACCGTTAGTCAGTACTGGTTCTGAAGTGTCTGACAATTACCTGGCAACAGAACCTAACATGATTTCCAAAAACACAGCCAAGCTTGATGCTACCTCCCTCACAACAAGTATTGATAATCAGAATTATGGTGATGCTTTAAGTAAAGAGTTTTCTGAGCTTTCTGTTTCAGATAGTTCTCGAGGGAAATTCTATGACAGGTATACTGAAAAAAGAGATGCAAAACTAAGGGAAGATTGGAGTTCCAACAGAGCAGAGAAAGAAGCTAGATTGAAGTCCATGCAGGATAGTCTTGAGAGGAGTAAATCTGATTTGAAGGTCAAATTTTCAGCTTCTGAAGCTAGACATGATTCAGTATCCAATTCTCGTCGACGTGCCGAGAGACTCAGGTCATTTAACAGCAGGTCAATTATGAGAAGAAAGCAGGTAGATTTGTTATATTCTACTGATATATGCCCCTAATGAGTGCCCATGTAATTTTAGGAGTTTAATGGAGTTGATCTTCTGTTTCTGTTTAACCGACTTTGTTTTCTTTTGGCAGCAACATATAGCTATTGGCGATGGTGAGGATGATGAAGAAGCTTTAAATTTTTCGGAGCGGAATCATCTTCGGGAAGACGTGCCTTTAGATCACACCACTTTTGTTGATGATGCCTCGTCAGGTGCACAAGGTAAGAAGCTTCTACCCAATAATAGGAGTCTGTCATCATCAACTTGTACCTCAGCTACTCCTGGTTCAAGATCTGCTATAAGAACCTCCAGCATCAATTCGACGAGGCGAAGGACACAACCAGAAAATCCACTCGTACAATCGGAACTCAACTTACTGAGAAAAGAAAATACAAAGCCATCTTCTGGAGCAAGTAAGACGACTCGTGCACAAGTAAGAAGCTATTCCGGTAGCAAGAACACTGGTGAAGAAGCAGCAGCTGTGAAGGATGAGAAGTCACACCAATCACAATCATTGAGGAAAAGCTCAGTAAATCATAACGAGTTAAGGGATGTGTCCCCTTTGGACTCTGATGGTGCTGTTTTGACAGCGATTAAATTTGATGAGGAAATTGCCAAGAATGTTGCAGCTAAGCCTTTTCTCAGAAAGGGTAGTCGAACAAGCTATGTTGCAAGAGCAAGTATCACAAAACAGAAGGCCTCTGTGCGATCTGAGCCTATGAAAAATGAAGAAGGAGATAATGACTCGGCCTCCGAAACAGATGACCTTGAGAATACTGGTAAAGATGAAGGAGAGGAGGAATTTGAAACCTTGAATGCTGAAGGTAATGAAATTTTGGACAATGAAGAACCAAGACTGGTGATGGAAACTGAGAAGTTTTTTGATTCAGGATCAGAAAATGGTGATGACAAGATGACATTTTCTCAACTTGACAAGGCTTTGGGTTCTCAGTTACCTACAGTTGTACCTTCTGGCTTCCACTCTGTTGAATCTATGCAAGATTGGCCTGGGGAAAGTCCTATGTCATGGAAATCACGCGATCAACATTCATTTTCTTATCCTCACGATTTGTCCGATGTTGATGCATCTGTGGACTCCCCAGTTGGAAGTCCTGCTTCATGGAACTCACAGTCATTAAGTCAAGTAGAGTCTGATGCAGCTCGAATGAGGAAGAAATGGGGAACAGCACAGAAGCCAATGTTGGTGGCCAATTCATCCAATAATTTATCCCGCAAAGATATGACAAGGGGATTTAAACGGTTTCTGAAATTTGGAAGAAAAAATCGTGGCTCAGAGAGTTTGGTTGACTGGATATCAGCAACCACATCAGAAGGAGATGATGATACTGAAGATGGACGTGATCCTGCTAACCGGTCATCAGAAGATCTGAGAAAGTCAAGAATGGGATTTTCTCAAGCTCAACCCACTGATGATAGCTTCAATGAAGGCGAATTTTTCAATGAACAAGGTAATTCATCATAACTTGTTACATATGGGTGTTTCTTTTAGTGTGGTTCTTTCATTGTTATGATATATTTATCTATTCCAATTATCTCCCTTTATTTTTTGTTATTCAACGGTTTTGTTCCTTCAATATATAATTTCTAGATATCAAGTTGACTTGTTTATTCCCTTCTTCTTACAGTTCAACCTTCACAGAGCTGTATCCCAGCACCTCCAGCCAATTTTAAACTGAGGGAGGATCAAATGTCTGGAAGCTCAATTAAAGGTGACTTTGAACAATTATGTATCTTTACATATATTTGAACAATGAAGAAGTACACTATTGACTTAACATTACATTCTCCAGTTGATTGTTTTGCTTGAATCATAGAGACAGTATGATCTTGCTTCTTATTTACAACCTATGATACTGTCCATTAGACCATGTTTTGAAGCCTAAAGAAAATGGGTACATGTGCCTCAAAAAATACTCGTTCTTCTTAAGGTTAGAAGATAAGTGTAAGACCGGAGGCCTCTCTATCCAGGAAGTTACTTAGTGGATGATCTTGTTTTTTTTTTCTAATCTGATAGTTGATTTAAGTTTCGGGGCTTTTTTGCGGAGCCTATGTTGTTCCCTTGAAGAAATACTTTTTGTCAATGCAAAAGCACATTTAAGATCACACTTGATGAGATAATTTCAACTAATCACACAAAACTTTGCTAATTTGGAGTGGATGTTCTTACTACGCGTGTGCACATGCTATATGTGACTGAGATACAGAATCTAAGCCCCTAAGAACCAACGAGTAGTTGGCTGGTCTCATGAATGGATGCCTTTTCCAAGGATAGCCCTTTTCGTTTGAAATTTTCTCCTGATCTTCACCGTTCGTGTTTTTTTTTTTTTTGGTTTTTTGTTTTGTAATAAATGTGGAAGTACATTTTACTTGTTTATTCGGCTAAACAAAGAAAGCTTGTATAGTTGCATGTTTGATGATTTGGTTTGATTTTACAGCCCAGAGACCATCATTTTTCTCACTGTCTTCGTTTCGGAGCAAGGGTGGTGACCACAAAGCATAGATAATCGTCTGAAACAGGAAGGTCACCTTACAGAGATACTCGGCTTGCCGATTTTACGATTCCTATATAAGAAATATGAGAATATGCTGTATAGCTTCATGGATTAATGCTGCCTACGTCTTGAAATATATTTGTATGTGTATGTTGTAATGGATGGACAGTTCCAATTGGTGGAACATTAAAGTGATTTTGGTAGTTAAATAAATTTTTTTAATCTGAAACTGAGATATGCACTGGATTAGTATGGAGATTTTTTTTAGTTTAATTTTGAATAAACTATTTACCTTGGTGTTAGAAGGGATGCACGAGCGTGGAGTGGTGCTATGGTTTAATAATGTTTCCCAAGCTAGAGAAATTTGGCTGCGATTGTGAAACGTGAAGTAATCAAAATTTTCAAAAAACCATAGTTAGGCACACAAATGTTATTTTTCAAAAGTACAATTTCTGTATGTGATCATTATTTTTATGTATTTGATTTTACATTAATCCTAAAAATGATTTTATTACCATATGATATATTTTTACAAGGTTTATCACGTTCTCAAGTTTTTCAATAATTATATATTGTTGGTCAACGTTGTTAAGAGTCTTGAGACAAAATTTGGTCTTGAGGAAGGATTAATAAAAACATTATAGATTCTTCAAAATAATTGTCCCGAGTCAGTTAAACGTTAGAAGCTTATTTTGTTTAAGCAATAAATAATGATACAGAAGACTTGGGTAAAATTAGGAATAAAAAAATGAGCAGTTACAAATGAGGAAAAAATAAATACTAAATAGAAATTCGAAGTTGCTGTAATCAATGTGCTCCCTTCTTCCACCATGGAAAAAGTTAATTCCAGTTTTGTCGTCATCCCAAAATCCTCAAAAATAGTGATCAATATATGTTATTTCTATTTCAAAGGAAAAAACATGTTATTTTAATAAAGAAGTAAATAATCCAATATATTTTAATGTTTCAAAATGTTTATGTAGAAAACCAGAGGAGCAATTTTACCACAGATGTCAGTACTCTCTGAAAGTGAGATTTAGACGACCAGGTCTAAACTTAGTTTCCTCAAAAAGAGCTGCAGGAGTAGTGCCAGAATTTATGGTAGCAACTCCATGAAATATATGCCTTGACTTGCCACCAAAAATTAAGACATCCCCTGATTTCAACACAACCTTCTCTGCTTTATCAATGTTTCTCTCGTCCCCATATAGAAAGTCAGCAGAGTCACCAATGGAGAAAGAGACCACGGGTAGTCCTTTATGTAGACTCTCTTTACTTTCATCTTTATCCTGAACTAGGACAGGTCTCAGCAACGTTAGAGAGTAACAAAAATTTCAACAATAAACCACATAATTCAATTCAAGGAAATGACGAAAATGTCAGTAATCCATTAACAAACGCTTCTTATCTCACAGCCGGATAATAATCTTTAGTTCCCAAATAATTGGGTTTAGCGGCTTTTCTGTTAGAACAATTTAGAAACACAGCATAGTCTGTTATGCCAGCTTGACATGAGCAAACTTAAGAGAAACGACATTTATGTACCTGATGAAGACCAAGCTTGCCACTCGTTGCATAAAAGTTGACAATGCAAATATTTGGTGACATCGAGGGAAGAAAATCTTTTGCATTCCTCACTTCAGCACATGAATCTAAATAAGTATGGCACTCCTGAATTGCTCCTTTGACCAACTGTTGAAACTCATCAGGAATACCGGGAGGTTTTGCTCCATCAACTGGCCTTTCATCACTATACATACTTGTCTCAGGATCCCAATTTTTACCAAGGCACATCATCTTCAAATGTAGCTTGGCTCCATCACTGTAACTAGGCTGGTAGAAACCGCCACAACCAAGACCAAGATCTTGGCAGGTTTTTATTAGTTTCACCTAAATCAATACCAAGGATAACATGAAGATCACCAAAGATAACAAAACAAAGGCTGGATATTTACACACAAGACAAACATTAATCGAATTTTTCATGATTTTTCTTGGACGAAAAACGGCCTTGCTAAGGTTCTCAATAGGGCCGCACAGGATACAAGTCAATCTTTTAAAGATAAGGGTCAAAAAATTTCACCTGATCTGGTAAGGAGAGGAAACCTCTCAAAAGAACCATCCCAGGCCTCAATATATCGATGCTGTGTCCTTCCATAGGGTTCTTCATTTCATTCTTCCTTTCCCTATTTTTTTCAAGCAGAGAGGGTTTCAGCTTAACACCACCGCTCGCACTTCTGCCCGAGCAGATATCAAAAGGTGAATATTTTTGCTGGCAAGTGGAATACTTTAGTTTACCATCACTTTTCCCTCTTTCACCTTCCAGATCATCTGAAAAACAAGCAGGAGACTCCCAGCTAGTACAATTTTCAACCCCTACCCCCGGGGACTGAATCCTGCTATCGCTCCTTGTACTCAAATCAGATTTGGTTGACAACCCCGACAAGTTCGGACTCTTATTTTGAGCTACTTTTGCGTTAGGAGTTACGTTCTCACCACCACGAAGGGACATTCCGCCAACCTCCTGTGTTACACGACCGACCGCAGTCCTTGGCTTTCCCACCTGCGAGGATCCGCTTTCATTCTCAAGTGAAGTATCATCAAGTTGAGCTCCAACCTGAAAATTTCCCCAATTAACTAAATAAGCATCATGAGAATTCACGATGTCAATTCACACCCTAAGTAATTACGGAGGAAGAAAGTGAGATTTGAGAATATTACAGGGCTGTAATGACCCGCTGAACGTCGAGATATTCCTCCGCGCCTTCCGCCGCCGCGATTCATCGTAGATCCAAAGCGACACCGAGGAGTCAGGCAGAGAAGGAAGTCTAAAAGATGGGAATTTAAAAAGTCATCACTCAGTGGGACAATCTTTCGAGGTTTATCTATTTCGTGGTATCTAATAATAATTGGGTAAATTGTGAAAAAATACCAAAACTAAACTGTTAGGATCGGTTTGGGAGAAAATAATTGAGCTACAATAGTTCAATTCTTGAAATATTGAACATCGATAAATTAAATCGAGTTTGGTGTTCAAACCAAGCGGAATACACTCGAAATAATCCTTCGTAGAAATCGATTATATATTTTGTAAATAATTTAAAGTATATGCAAGTTGAATGAATAAAAATATTTTGGTTGAAGTATTTTATCAAACACTTTGTATGCAATATTTTGGTATTTGAAGAACACATTAAATGCTTCAACAATGCATCTTTAAAAGCAATGAAAATGATAAGTAAATGCAATAAACAAATAGACACGAATTTGTTTTTGGATGTTCGGAGACTTCAAATGCTCTTATGTCACCCCTTCTTTCTCTTGGGAAAGATTCACTAGAAGACTTTGATTTATACAACTCTTTGTACAAACTCACTCAACTTATGACTTACACTACTGTCTAACTGAAATCCTAGCACTCAAGATTGTAGGCAGCACATCACAATCAACATATTGTTTAATGCCTCATATGCAAACACTACATGCACAAGTTTATTGTCTTTGTGCAAGACTCACTCAACTAATCTTTGAAGTTCAACTCTCTTGTATATGTGTGAGTGATTGTGTGTGAGGAATTTATCAGTCACAGTGTACATCTTAAATGTATCCTCACACAAGAGCTTGTGCTCTCAACTAGCTGATTTCTTCATGGTAACTGCCCATGCTTTAAATCTCCTTCAAACGCTCTTGTTTGATCTTCAAGATGTTGTATTTATAAGCCCCAACAATGATATATACGTTAGACACAAGAATATGACAGTTTGGAAAATTTCTGTACTGTTTCTGAAATTGCAACGGTCAAATTCGCCTTGCTGGACATTTTCCCGAGTGGTCAACTCTGGTCAACTGGTTCAATTCAATTGGTCTGGTTCAGTTCAGTTGGTCTGGTTCAGTTTCAGTTGGTTCAGTTCAGTTGGTCAACAGCTGGTTCATTTCAGTTCAGTTGGTCAGCAACTGGTTCAGTTCAGTTGGTCAGCTGCTGGTTCGGTTCAGTTCAGTTGGTGTGCTGAAATCAGCCTAGCTGATTTCCGTTTGTGCAGAACCAGTAGATTCATCGTCATTGATCAGCATTTTAAGCTTCGATTCAGACTTTGATTTCTGAATATGATTTGTAGATCATCGTCTTATCTTTCCAACTCATACTGAATTGCTTCATTCCAATAACCGAGCTGAGAGATATGACCAAAATACCGCAACTGCTCATACCCAGCTGATTGTTGTTTCGTGCAATCAGTTCAGTAATTCAGCGATCAGTTAGACCCTGATAACATCCGAATTTGTCCAACTAACGTGAAATAAGACTTGTTTCAAATTGAGTTTTCTGATCAATCTAGTCTGCGGATTGTCATTTGATTCAATCAGTTGAAAGATATCATCAAAATACAAAAGCTTGCCAGAAATTCAGTTTGTGCAGAATTTAGTTTCAGTTTGCTTCTTGTTTTAATAACTTAACACTATATTAAATAAATATGTTAGAAACAGAATAACAAATTTTGTTAACATCAAAATCAAGATTGAGAACATGAAATGTTCCAAAATAAATAAGCTTTAAGTTTAATACCCACACTAAAAAACTTTGGTTCCACTACCTAAAAAGAGTTTAAAAAGACAAAAGTACCCTTATTTGTACTTATATGTGAAAAACTCAAATGGTTGATTTTCTAGGCCGAAAATGGTATCATAGTCTAGGTAAAATTATTTTAAATATACAAATTTATTATTATAAAGTAATTAAATGTTTGAGGAGGAGAATTTTCTCAATTAACATGAATCCGAACCCAGGTTCAAGATTAACTATTTACAGGATTTATTCCAGAACTCTGGAATATTTGCAACAAGAAGATATAACCAAGGTTAGATATCAAGAAGGAACCTATCAGAGTCCTAAGGTAAACTTATGATTCAAAATAACAGGTTTTTAGAAATCGTACCGAATTCATCTAAACTCTTTGGAGATCTTAGAGAAATTCAAAGGACGGTACAAAACTATGGCAATATGTTGTATTATGTACCATAGAACGTGGAGAAAATCCTTGAAAACTTGGAAGAAATTCTTGGAATATTAAAGGATATTCGAATAAGAATTCAAAACCTAGAACTGTAATATGTTGGCCGAATGTTCACAATGAAACTCTATGTATAAACAGTCTTTATTTTAATAATATTTGAAATTATTGTTTTGGCACTTCTTTATCTGTATACCCATGTTAGTTGCATAGATAAAGTCCTTGAATATACAAATAGTAGAAAGAATATGAGATGCTCATATGATGAGTATCATGAAACTCATATTTGGAATACTGTATATTCTAAATAGTTCCTAGTCGATTCAGCCGCCGCTAAGAAGGATATAGGCCGCTCGAGTTTGAGACTAGTATCTGCGATGTGAGTACCATGTTTCATTGGTAGGGGACATTGTGATGTCCGAACATGCAGATAGGTGTTTCTTGTAGAGTGCACTGAACAACCCTCCATAAAGGACTTTCCAAGTGGTTCTCACTTATCGAGTGGAAACGTCCTGGTTTATGGTTGTACACCATTAGTCCTTATGACCCGGGACAACATTGACACTCTATGTGCTAACATTGCACTTTGACTTGTTTACCGACTCATATGGGGTCATCAGGTGGCAAGATTGGGTGTTTTGTCAAAACATATAGGAGTCTATGCATTGTAGTCGGGGATTCACCGCTTACCTTCGGGTATGGATATCCTATGTGTATGTAGTATGAAATCTCTGATCAGAGTATGGTGGAAATTATGAAAGGAGTTTCATAGATTACACAATCGATGCAACTATGACAAGATACATAGTATCGATTCATTGACAACTCTCGATATACCAATGGTTGTCGAATCGGTCGGGATATATGAGATGAAGGGACCGTACTGTACGCTAACCATAATTGAATGGTTCTTGCAGGTACTATCATTTGATACCTATGGAATCATGTAAGCGATGCTGCTAGGCGTTTAACATGATTGGTTGGGTACTATCAGACTTGAGTTCTGACGTTCTTATTATCAAGGAGTTGATAATTAAGAATGGAGCAATTGGGGTATGCTCGTATAAATACATGTTTAGTCCGAATCACATGGAGATGTGAACTCACGGTTAGTTGTATCAATGAACCATTGAGGGCCACACAAGTACTAGCTTTCTAGATCCCGTTGAGAAGTAAAATAGTTCAATGTGTTGAACGGCTTATAAAGGAGTTTATAAACGTAAGGAAAAATAGAAATATGACTTCTATGAGGGAAATGTAACTTCTAATTTGTGAAAGTGTTCCTAAATTAAAAGTTGGCCAAATAAATAATGTATTTGAAAATTGTGATTTTCATAAACATTATTATGGACTAAATTAAATTAATTCAAGTGTTGAATTAATTAAATGACATTGGGTCTTGTAGAGCTCAATTGGAATAATTTTTTAACTAGTGGGCTTGAGTAAATTCAAGTAAGATTTAATTGGTCTCAAATTTGTTTGAGACAATTTAAATAAAAGTCCATGGGCCTTGTAATTGTTACAAGCCCAAGTAGTAGACATGCAAGGGAGGTGAAGGGTTGGAGGCAACTTTTCAATAATCTATGCATGCACATGCACCTTTTTGCTTTAGCTTTTTGCCCAACCAAGAAAAATGTTTTCTCCTTCTCTCCTACTCCTCACTTTGGCCGAAATTTGCAACATATCTATCCTTCATTTTTCTCTCAATTTTCTTCTTCAATAGTTGAGGAAAGAAAAT
This sequence comes from Primulina huaijiensis, assembly GCF_012295235.1. Classification (NCBI taxonomy): domain Eukaryota; kingdom Viridiplantae; phylum Streptophyta; class Magnoliopsida; order Lamiales; family Gesneriaceae; genus Primulina; species Primulina huaijiensis. The sequence continues at coordinate 8,553,748 of NC_133319.1, read as the reverse complement.
ACTTCTCCTTGAGTGTTTTTGTATTTGCTACACACTAGTATATGAGGTGCTCGATTTTTACCTTGAAAAACATTTTAAAAACTTCCGTTACGCTTTCGGGCACCTTAATCGATCCTCTTTCAAGTGGTATCATGAGCTAAGGATACTATTTTGTGTAGCATATACATAATATTATGTTGAGGTCGATTTCTAACCGCATGAGATGAATTTTTGCAACAAAAATCGAGGCCGTCGAGTGGCGTTTTTGGGCAGCATGTTGCTGCCCATTTCGGGCAAAAGCCCCATGTTTTTAAATAAAATTTTTTTTAAAGTTGACCGGAATCCGGCGACGGAGCTCCGACAACGGCGATGATGACTAGGGTTTCCAAAAGTGTTTTGGATTATCAAAGTGTCATGGGCCTTGAAGTTGTTGGGCCATTAGATGGCTAACATAATTTGTGAAATTTAAATGGGCCAAAATGTTTTTGGTGAAAAATGATTTTTTGGGCCCTTAAGTTTAAATTTACAAAAGTTGCAAACATTTTCTCATGAAATAAATAATTGAAGTTGGACTTTAATTATTTATAGTAAATTGTGATTTACAAGAAATTCGGTTATAAATAAATTAATTAGAAAGTAGACAAAGGGGTTTGTATACTTTGTTAATTTAGTTTAAAATCGTGACGGTTAGTGATTGGATCAAGATATATAATATTGGATTAATTGATTATTGTGATAATTAATTGATGGTGTATGATATGTGATATTATGCATGAAGGATGACCAAAAGCCCAAACCCAATTTGCTATGTGTATACTAGGATATTTTGTGTTCAATGATTGTAATAATTATCAATTTATAAAGTGGGCTTGGTTTATGGCCCGTTCCCACCCCCATGAGATGTATCCCTATTTTCCATGGATATTTATTTGTAAATATTAGTATAGTGGAAGATCAAGATTGGAAGATGGTGGCCTTGATGATTATGAAGATCGAAGACATGTAAATATTGCAAGCTTATGTAAAAGTTGCATTTGCATCCCATGCATTTCCCTAGGATTGGACCTAGGCCCGTGTTTAGCTCACACGGGCCATTAGTTTTGGGGCAATTGATCATCCTTGTTTTGTTTACTGTTTATAATATATGCATGATATGTTATAAATAATGAGTATGTGCGTTATTATTATGTTAATAACAAAGTTGCATAAATCCGGAAAACATACGATCAAACATGGCGAGCTTTTAAATAAAATTAATGATGAGACCTTTCAAAATTAAAAAACCCTCATTTTGAATAAGATTCAAAATTAATATCAAGCACGAAAGTTTACGTAGAGGGTTGCATGGAGATGCAATTGGAAACTACCTTTTAGGAATTATGATTGGCTGATATTATTCTGGATCATAATTCGCTAATTGGGCCTTGTGTACCTACTGAGTAAAAGAGTTTCCCGTTTTCACTAGAGGGTAGTGAAAGATGCCAAAACAGTGGGATAAAATATTTATAAAGTAAAAGTCCATAATTTATATCTTCTAAAATAGTTTAAAATAGTCATTAACATTTATCTGTTTTACTTTTCAGTACAAATTTTGACAATGTCTTCGATTCGCAATCCGCTATCTGCAATACTCGAAAAACACATATTAACTGGACCTAATTACCTCACTGGCTAAGAAACGTGAAAATCGTCTTGAATTCGGAAAGGATAACATATACACTTACTGAGTCGCCCCGTGTTGAGGCTCCGACTGGCTGCACTCCTGAGAAATTGCAGACTTACAAGGATTGGTGTGACCATGACTTTAAAGCCAAGTGTTATATGCAGGCTTCTATGAATGATGAGCTGCAGAGGCGTTTTGAGGATGCAAAGAATGCTGCTGACATTCATTTGCATCTCAAGGAGCTCTTTGGAGAGCAAACACGTCCTCTTAGGCATGCTACCGTCAAGGAGCTGATCATTTTGCGCATGCGAGATGGGGCCTCAGTCCATGAGCATGGCCTAAAGATGATTGGGCTCGTGGACAAGCTCGTTGGTATGGAACTGATGTTGCCTTCGGAGTTGACCACCGACGTGTTGCTCTTGTCACTGCCTAGCTCGTTTGATCCTTTTGTGGTGAATTTCAATATGAACAAGATGGAGCTGACCCTTGAGGAGTTGGTAAACATGCTTGTGACCTTTGAGTCCACGATCAAGAAAGAGAAGCCGGTTCTTTATGTGGGTTCTTCATCTGGCACGAAGATTGATCCACGTGGGAAGGAAAAGAAGCGTTCTTTCCAACGTCCAAGAAGAACGTGCCCTTGAAGAGGCAGACTCCGAGTCCCGCTGTGGTAGCCACATCAGTGAAGGCTGACAAGACGGTTGACATCTGTCATCACTGCAAGAAGCCTTGACATTGGAGGCGTAACTGCAGGGAATATCTTGCCCAGAAGAGTTCTGGAAACGGTATGTTCTATATTGAAGTAAACATTTCAATTAACTCTACTTCTTGGGTATTGGATACCGACTGTGGCTCACATATCTGTAATGATTTGCAGGTGATGGGAAGAAGTAGGAGGCTTAGGGAAGATGAAACCTTCTTGAGGATGGGCAATGGAGCAAGATTGCTGCCAAGACCATAGGAGATGTTTACTTGCTTTTGAACAATGATTTTAAGTTAATTTTAAGAGATGTTTTGTTTGTACCTGAATTGGTGAAAAACATTGTTTCCATTTCTATGCTTGATAAAGATGGATTTTCTTGTTTATTTAGCAAAGGTGTTTGCAACATTTACAAGAACGAATGTTTAATTGGTACTGGAGAACTTGAAAACGATCTCTACACCTTAAAATTGAAAGATATTCCACTAAACAATGTCCAAGCAATAACAACAACAAACAAGCGCAAACAAGATACTCTAAATTCGGCACAATTGTGGCATGCTCGATTAGGACATAATTCTCTAAGAAGGATGAACAAGTTAGTGGGAGTGGGCATGTTTGATATGTCTGATATTAATGCTCTCACGACTTGTGAATCCTGTCTAAAAGGAAAGATGACCAAAATTCCCTTTAAGGGCCATGTGGAGCGAGCCAAAGGGTTATTGGATTTGATCCATACCGATGTGTGCGGTCCGCTTAGCATCACCACTAAGCATGGACATGCCTACTTAATCACCTTTACCGATGACTTTTCGAGGTATGGGTATGTGTATTTGATGAAATACAAGTCTGAAGCCTTTGAAAGGTTCAAAGAATTCAGAAGTGAAGTAGAGAAACAGTTGGGACGAAGCATCAAGACACTTCGATCGGATCGAGGTGGTGAGTACTTGAGTGCCGAGTTCCAAGAGTATCTTAGGGAGAATGAGATTCTCTCGCAGTGGAATCCGCCCGCTACACCGCAGTTGAATGGTGTTTTGGAGCGTCGTAACCGGACTTTGATGGACATGATTCGGTCTATGATAGGGTTCACGGAGTTGCCGCCATCTTTTTGGGGATATGCGCTTGAGACAGCGGCACTGTTGTTGAACAATGTCCATTCAAAGGCAGTTAATAAGACACCATATGAGATATGGATGGGTAAGCCTCCCAAATATTCTTATCTTAGAATATGGGGGTGCCCTGCTTATGTGAAGCAGGTAGTGGGAGATAAATTGGATAGTCGATCCATTTTATGTTACTTTGTGGGATATCCAAGAAATTCAGTTGGATATTATTTCTATTATCCCCGAGAAACAAAGGTGTTTGTTTCTAGGAATGCAACCTTTTTGAAAAAAAATTTCCTATTGGATAGAAAAGGGGAGATGATAGAACTCGAAGAGGTTCGAGAGACACCCACAATTGAAGAACCCACACCCGAAGAGCAGTTGAAAGCTCGAGGGAAACAGTTCAAGAGATCTGGAAGCAGTTCATCCAGTTCTAGTGCCTCACGACAGACTGCCTAGAGCCAGAGTTATACCGGAGCTTATTGCAGCACGTGTGGAGGGAGATATTCCACAGAACAGTGCCGAGGAGTGTTTGACAGTTGCCGTATTTGCGGACAGCAGGGACATTTTGCTAGAGTATGTCCCCAGAGAGGTTCTCAGGGATCCCAGGGAGCAGAGTCATCTGGATCAGTGGCTCAGACAGGGAGACGACCATCAGCTGTTCATTCTTTCCAGCCAGCACCATCTACCCAATCACAGCAGAGGCCAGGAGGAAGCCAGACAGTGAGCCAGCCTCCTAGACAGCAGGCCAGAGTATTTGCTTTGACTGAGGAGCAGGCTCAGGACACACCTGATGATGTTGTTGCAGGTAACGGTTTGATTTCTGGTTACCCTGCTTATGTATTGATTGATATTGGTGCATCTCATACATTTATTTCTGAGATATTTGCATTGATGCATGCATTGCCTGTTGTGTCCCTATCTACTGTAGTATCTGTTTCTTCTCCTTTGGGGAAAGGTTTGATATCCGTGACTTCTGTTAGATCTTGTGAGCTACAGTATGACGGACATGAGATTGAGTTAGACTGTATTGTACTTGGGTTGTCTGATTTTGACTGTATTATCGGTATTGATATGCTGACCAAGTACAGAGCTACAGTTGATTGTTTCCACAAGATTGTGAGATTCAGACCTGACATGGCTGAAGAGTGGAAATTTTACGGTAAGGGTTCTAGAGCTAGAATTCCTTTAATATCCGTATTATCTATGACTCGATTATTACAGGAAGGAGCAGAGGGATTCCTTGTGTATTTAGTAGAGGTACGGAAGCCGAGCCCTTCATTGGCAGATTTGCCAGTGGTATGTGAGTTTGCTGATGTCTTCTCAGATGAGATTCCGGGTTTGCCTCCAGTCAGAGAGATAGACTTCAGCATCGAATTGATGCCAGGTACAGTTCCGATCTCTAGAGCTCCGTACAAAATGACACCAATTGAATTAAAAGAGTTGAAGGAGCAGTTAGAAGATTTACTTGCCAAGGGATACATTAGACCGAGTGTTTCTCCATGGGGTGCTCCAATGTTGTTTGTGAGGAAGAAAGATGGATCAATGAGACTTTGCATTGACTATCGTCAACTGAACAAGGCTACGGTAAAGAATAAATATCCTTTGCCTCGTATTGATGATTTATTTGATCAGTTGCAGGGTTCTTCTGTTTATTCCAAGATCGATCTGAGATCTGGATACCATCAGTTGAGAGTCAGAGATTCTGATATCTTAAAGACATCGTTCAGAACCAGGTATGGACATTATGAGTTTATTGTCATGACGTTTGGTTTGACGAATGCTCCAGCTGTTTTTATGGGTCTGATGAACCGTGTGTTTCAGAAGTATCTCGATGATTTTGTGATTATTTTTATCGATGATATTTTGATTTATTCAAAGAATATGATTGATCATGCTGAGCATCTGAGAATTGTGTTGAGAACATTGAGAACTGAGAAATTGTATGCAAAACTGTCGAAATGTGAATTCTGGTTGAGACAGGTTGTATTTCTGGGTCACATCATATCCGGAGATGGTATTTCTGTTGATCCTAGCAAGGTTGAGGCTGTGATCAGTTGGTCGAGACCGACATCAGTACCAGAGATTCGTAGTTTTATGGGTTTGGCAGGGTATTATCGACGATTCATTAAAGATTTCTCCAGTATTGCTAAACCGATTACGCAATTGACTCAGAAGAATGCTCCATTTGTATGGTCTGAAGACTGTGATTCCAGTTTTCTTGAGTTGAAGAAAAGACTGACCAGTGCTCCGATCTTGACTATTCCATCAGGTACTGGTGATTTTGTCGTTTATTGTGATGCTTTTCACAGAGGATTGGGATGTGTTCTGATGCAGTGGGGATATGTCATTGCCTATGCTTCGAGACAGTTGAAGCCAATGAAACTCGCTATCCAATTCATGATCTTGAATTGGCAGCTATTGTATTTGCACTGAAGATATGGCGACACTACCTCTACGGAGAGAAGTTTGAGATTTATTCTGATCACAAAAGTTTAAAATATCTGTTTTCGCAGTCAAAATTGAATATGAAACAGAGAAGATGGCTTGATTTGCTGAAAGACTTTGATTGTGAAATCAAGTATTATCCAGGAAAGTCCAATGCAGCAACAGATGCACTGAGTCGAAAGGTATGTTCTTTATCCTTATCGACGATAGGTGTTTCAAATTTGATAGAAGATTGCTGTTTGTCTGGATTGATATTTGAGACAGATCGTAGACCATTGCGATTGTATGATGTTCAAGCCGAACCAGAGCTGATTTTGAAGATTAAAGCGGCTCAGAAAGTTGATCAGAATGTACAGAACTCGATATCGATGGTCAGAGCAGGACATCGATCAGAATATCAGGTACGTGATAATGTACTGTATGTGAATAATCATATTGTTGTGCCAGATGTTTCAGATTTGAGACAGCGGATATTGCAGAAGCGCACAGTAGTCGATTTAGCATTCATCCTTGTGGCAGAAAGATGTACAATGATTTGAAGACACAGTTTTGGTGGAAACAGATGAAATCTGATGTCACAGAATTTGTGTCAAAGTGTCTGAATTGTCAACTGGTGAAAGCTGAAAGAAAGAAACCAGGAGGTCTACTGCACAGTTTGTCGATTCCTAAATGGAAATGGGATCACATTTCCATGGATTTTGTGACGCAGTTACCGAGATCCTCCAGAGGTTGTGATGCGATTTGGGTAGTGATTGACAGATTGAACAAATCAGCATGCTTTATTCCATATCAAATGACATACAGATATGACCAGATGGCTGAGATCTATGTCAGAGAAGTGGTCAGATTGCACGGAGTACCAAAGTCGATTGTATCATACCGTGATCCTCGGTTCACTTCGCACTTTTGGCAGAGTTTGCAGCAGGCGCTAGGTACGAAATTATATCTGAGTACCGCATATCATCCACATACTGACGGAAAGTCAGAGCGGACTATCCAGACACTGGAGGATATGCTGAGAGCCGTAATGCTTGATTTTAGCACTAGTTGGCAAGATGCATTGCCACTTTGTGAATTCTCGTACAACAACAGCTATCAGACGAGTATTGAGATGGCACCATTTGAAGCATTGTACGATAAGAAGTGCAGATCCCCTCTGTTCAGAAAAGAATGAAGACAACTCAAGATAGACAGGCCAAATATGCCAATGTTCGACGCAGACCATTGGTATTTGAGGCAGGAGACCGAGTATTCCTGAAGATTTCACCTTTCAAAGGAGTTGTCAGATTTGGAAAGAAAGGGAAGTTGTCTCCACGTTTTATTGGGCCGTATGAGATTCTCGAGAAGATAGGAGATCGTGCCTATCGACTCGCATTACCGCCTTCTTTATCTAGAATACATGATGTTTTTCATGTATCTATGCTGTGGAAGTATCTCCCCGATGATTCTCATATTATTCAGCCAGACGAGGCCGAGCTTGATGAAAGTCTGAGTTATATTGAGAAACCAATCCAAATTATTGATCGTAAAGAAAAACAACTCAGAACGAAGATTATTCCTCTTGTGAAAGTCCAGTGGACTCGTCATGGCATTGAAGAACCTACTTGGGAGACTGAATCAGATATGAGACAGGAGTTCCCAAAATTATTCCACTGATGTGAGTTTCCTATTCAGTTTCTGTTATTTCTGATTTGATTGCCTGTGATATGATTGCTTGAGATTTCGAGGACGAAATCTTGTCTCAGAGGGGGAGAATTGTAAGGTCCGAGATGTTATCAATTTTGTGAGACACCGAAAAGAAAATAGTATTGATGACATTTTTGTAATTAAGTGGAAAAATACTTGATTTCAATTTTCGTAATTATTGGATGGCAATTTTGTAATTATTGAGGGCTGAATTGCAAATAGTGAAGTTTCAGGGGTTAAAGTGCAATATTGGATTGAGTGGGACACTTGTCACCACCATACAACTTGATATATATATCACAATCTCCAATTCATACTCCAGCAAAGAAAATCGAGAACAGCTCCAGAGAAGTGCTCAAATTCCTTATGATCTTAGAAATCTCTTTGTGCATGATCCGGCCATCAGAATTTCAATCCGAGCACAGTACTGTACTTCTCTCGTCGACAGCTACTACAAGACGTAAGTTTTATAGAGTTCTGTTATTATTTGAAATTATGATATTGGAGGAATTATTATTTGATTGTTATATGGTGTTCTGGATATGTTAGACATCGTAGAATCGAAGTCAGATCGAAGAACATATTGCTTATGGAATTGTTATGATTTTCTGATTATATTGATTGAAATTGAATAGATTTGGATTATGGATTGGTTACAGATTGTATTGGATATGGGTTATGATTTGTAATTGATATCTGTTGATATGGTATTAACGGGAATATCGGGATTGTACCGTTATGCCGTTGATTTTGAATTAAATTTAGATTGATAAGATTCGGTATTGAATTGGGAATGGAATGTTGATATTGTTATTCTCGATATGTCTTTTCAAATTGATAGAGACAGTCTTGAATTCAGAACTGCTATTCTTCAGACCGAGACTACAAAAATAAAGGTATAAGTCAATGTCGAACCCGGGATCTAACTCGAGTTTCCCTAAACCACATACTTATTGTTATTATATGCATTGATTTGAATTGATATGCTTGTTCTATTGATTTATAGAAAGCGTGATTAGACGATTGGTCTTGTGACAGAGGTGCCAGACTGTGATAGAGTAGTCACTGGCCCATTGCACATTGTCACAGAGGAGTTATTGGCGGAGGTGCCAAAGTCTTTGACGGATAGGTCAAGACACTAGATGTTTGGTTTATATCGATGTTTGATTAGGAGTGGATTTACTTCTATTACTGAGATTCGATATAGTATGCCAACGTCTGGAAACCGGGATCCCTAGACTAGGAATGAGTCTAGTCTGAGCTGTAGAGTCACGAGTTATTTACAATTTTATATCGATTTATGTTTTCAGATTTAATGCATGTTATTGATATTTGTTTCATGCTTTTATATCGATTATATGATTGCATGTTTTGTTGATTTATACTGGGATGTATTTCTCACCGGAATTATCCGGCTGTTGTCGTGTTTGTATGTGTACATGGCAACAGGTGGGACAGGATCAGGGTCAAAGAGATGAGGAGAGATCGTGATTAGAGTGGAGACTACGGACTTCGATGTAAATAGGGTTTGAACACTTGATAATTAGTTGTTGAACCTTAGATTTAGATGAATGTATGTTGTACAAGACTTGTACCTTTATACTGATATGTATATGAGATTGATTTCACTACGTTCCGCATTTAAAAAAAAAAATTTATGAACCAAATTACTTGATTAGTAAATTGATCCTAATGATGATTAAGAATTGAATTAGCGTCCGGGTCCCCACATTATAATACCAAGAAAATTAAAGAAAGGCATCAATAAGGTGAGTTGTCAAATAAGATCACATCTCCAAAAATGGGGCCGTATTCTTGCTTATTAAAAAGGGAGAAGATATTGCTTAATTAATTATTTGTTGGTGATTTAAAAGTGGGGGAAATAGTTACCTAGAAAAAGATTAAGGGAAGATAAAAAAATGAGTTGGCAAATAATTTTAAATCTTTTATGGTGAGGGCCGAAAATTAATGATAATGGTAGGGAAAATATTTATTAATTATTGAATTTTAAATCTTTAGTATTTTATTGTAAAGGCCTAGAAATCCGTATTTGAAAATTAGAGGAAAAATTAAAATTTTTCTTTTTAAAATAATTAAAATGCCTCATTCACAAAATAATCTGATAAATCAAGTTTTGATGTTCAGAATAGCAGCGGAAGAAATTATCGTTCGCAGAATAACAAGTTAAAGTAATCCAACAAGTGATAAAAATGTTTGAGCAATAAAAATATTAAATGCTGAAAATGAGGTCCTCGGGTCCCACTACTGCCGACTCGAGCTGGCTCACTGATCCCCGCCCTCGGTCCCGACATCATCAGTACCTACAACAATCAAGTCTAGTGAGCCTAAAGACTCAGCATGCATGAATCATAAATAACAAGTAAATAAATAATAAAGTCGCATGCAAGTGAAAGTATCCTGTAATGAGGTGTAACTTAAAATATCATTTCAATGGTAATTATAGTACGTGCATAACTGAACTGAAAATATCATAGTGAAAATGTTTGCTCTTTGGAGCCCTGTAATGAAATAACTTGTAATAATTTTCTGGTGAGATTATGGTCTATGCAAGTGGTCCCTGAACTGAGCTGAACTGAACTGACCGGTAACTGGCGACCGGGCCAGTAACTAACGACCGGACTTAATAATGTATGTCTAATCAGACTAATGCCACAGTATACTGGGTGAAACAACTGAACTGACCGGTAACTGGCGACCGGGCCGGTAACTGGCGACCGGACTTAAGCATGATAGTAAANCTGAACTGAACTGACCGGTAACTGGCGACCGGGCCGGTAACTGGCGACCGGACTTAAGCATGATAGTAAAGTGACCACAAGCAATATCGCATAAATCTCAAAATGAATATTTGCACGTAATATAATTAACTAACATAATTAAATATGAACAATTTCGATCTTCTTGCAATAAAATCATGTACTTGCGATATTTAAAAATACCTATATGGCTTGATTGAAGAGTGAAAGAAGATATAAACATGCCTTGGTTTGTTTTGACAGAAAACAAACGAAATAACGACGCGGCGCGGTGGAGACGGAGTGCTCTTCACTTTCTTACTTTTTCTCTCTTAATTCCTTTAAACCAAGCATGCACCATAATTATTATAATAGCGAAAAAAATCTTAACCGTGATGCATGAACATTTAAAAATATTATGATTTGTGTTCAGGGCGCTGCTAGGACTAAAATCTCACCTTGGGTGCAAAATGATCATTTTGCCCCTCGAAACCCGAAAATTATCGTTTCATCCCTGGATCTTTAAAAGTGACCCGAAGCTTACCAAACTCTTTAAAATATCCCAAAATATTTTTAAAGGCATTCCTAGGCGTAAACTCGAGCCAAAATCACCGCTTATCTAATTCGTTTTAAAATCGGATCGGGGTTCCGGTTTTAATCCGAATCGATCCAATATTTACCCAAATCTTCTACAACTTTTACCATATCATAAAAACACTTAATAGGTCCTAAAACAATGTCATTAGGCTCCCCAAACCCAAGGCTAAAATTCCAGAACGTGCCAACATTTTCGGTCCTATATTAACTCACCACCTCATGCACACATTCCTCCCAAAAACTCACGCCTCAAGCTGAACTCCTCGTACCAGTCACAAACCAACTTACTAGGGACCAAGATCAATCCCCAATGAACCTACCAGACCCACGCCACAAGCCCCATGCAAGCCTCTAACCGCTAGAAACCGAGAACCCCCAAAGTTGCTCTCACCGCGGCTAACCCATCACCCCTAGCTCTATTGCTTGTTCCCTCCTTTCAAGCATGGCTCGGGCCATTCCAGACCCTGACTCAGACCAACCAGGGTCTGGTCCAAGGCTGGAGAAGGCCCTCGCGCTACTGGTGTAGGGAAACGATGGACCGAACCCTTACGCCAAAGGCTCCCGATCTGCACAGCCCCTCTCGATCACAGCCAAACCCGATCATCTACACACTCCAGAGCCTACACCTCACACTCCTGATCTGCACAGGCCCTTGACCACTTAATACAGCAGCCCCCCTCGCAATACAAGACAGAAACGTGAGTTGAAAGCTAAAATGAGCAAAGTTTTGTGCCAAAATAATTCGAATGTGCATGCTACAAACAGATCGAAACTTTTGCATACAAACACACATATTACAGCCTATTATTGGAGTGCATGATGAGAAAAGGAATATACAAACGTGCCTTGATGGTCGTTTTTTGGAAGAACGATCGAGGAACCAGCCGAAGGGGAAAGATTTTTGCTTGAAATGAAAAGAAATGGTGTCACCGACAAGTTGCAGCAGCAATTCACGAGAGGGATTGTGAGTGGGGGAGGTGGGCGGCTGCTGAAACGTAAGTAGGTTTAGTGGGGAGTTAAGGGAGGTAATTAGGTATAAATTATTAGGTTTAGGATTAATTAAATGATTGAATAATAGGTAATGGACCTAAATTTGATTATTAAAAGTTTAAAATTTAATTAAGCATAATACACATAAAAATAGGTCCATTAAATCTAATCATACTCCCGAAAAATATTTCGTGTTAAAAAGGTTTTGAAAATAATAGTCGAAACATTAAAAAGTCCACCGATTCGATAAAATTCACGTACCGTTAAAAATTAAAAATCCTGCGGATAAAAATACCCAAAAATTCTCATTTTTGAAAAATACACTAAAAAAACGCTTCAACTTAATTTATAAAACTAAATCGTGGAATAAAATAGTTTTTCTGAAAATTCTCCGGTCTCCGATCCTCGCTTATTTAACTGAAAAAGTGACAATTAAACTACTACGTAAAATAAATAAATTTAAAGAAAAAAATTTAAATACTCATGCAATAAAAATCATTTTAATTTAAAATACTAGAATTATGCATGGCTTATACGTAGTCTAATTTACGGGTTCTACAGCTCTCCCCCCTTAAAAGAAATTTCGTCCTCGAAATTGAAACTCACCGAATAACTCGGGGTACCGAGTCTTCATCTCTGGCTCGGACTCCCACGTAGCTTCCTCCTCTGAATGGTTAAGCCACTTGACTTTAACTCGCTTAACCAGCTTGTTCCGAAGTTTCTTTTCCTGTCTGTCTAGGATCTGCACCGGTCTCTCCTCATAAGATAGGTTCGGAGTGAGCTGCAACGGCTCAAAATTCAGCACATGCGAAGGATTCGCCATATACTTCCTCAGCATAGAGACGTGGAACACATTGTGTACTCCGGCCAGATTCG
>NC_133319.1:8532240-8535570 GCF_012295235.1 Primulina huaijiensis | reverse complement strand
GGAGCCCTGTAATGAAATAACTTGTAATAATTTTCTGGTGAGATTATGGTCTACGCAAGTGGTCCCTGAACTGAACTGAACTGAACTGACCGGTAACTGGCGACCGGGCCGGTAACTGGCGACCGGACTTAATAATGTATGTCTGATCAGACTACTGCCACAGTATACTGGGTGAAACAACTGAACTGACCGGTAACTGGCGACCGGACTTAAGCATGATAGTAAAGTGACCACAAGCAATATCGCATAAATCTCAAAATGAATATTTGCACGTAATATAATTAACTAACATAATTAAATATGAACAATTTCGATCTTCTTGCAATAAAATCATGTACTTGCGATATTTAAAAATACCTATATGTCTTGATTGAAGAGTGAAAGAAGATATAAACATGCCTTGGTTTGTTTTGACAGAAAACAAACGAAATAACGACACGGCGCGGTGGAGACGGAGTGCTCTTCACTTTCTTACTTTTTCTCTCTTAATTCCTTTAAACCAAGCATGCACCATAATTATTATAATAGCGTAAAAAATCGTAACCGTGATGCATGAACATTTAAAAGTATTATGATTTGTGCTCAGGGCGCTGCTAGGACTAAAATCTCACCTTGGGTGCAAAATGCATTTTGGCCCTCGAAACCCGAAAATTATCGTTTCATCCCTGGATCTCTAAAAGCGACCCGAAGCTTAACAAACTCTTTAAAATATCCCAAAATATTTTTAAAGGCATTCCTAGGCGTAAACTCCAGCCAAAATCACCGCTTATCTAATTCGTTTTAAAATCGGATCGGGGTTCCAGTTTTAATCCGAATCGATCCAATTTTTACCCAAATCTTCTACAACTTTTACCATATCATGAAAACACTTAATAGGTCCTAAAACAATGTCATTAGGCTCCCCAAACCCAAGGCTAAAATTCCAGAACGTGCCAACATTTTCGGTCCTTTATTAACTCACCACCTCATGCACACATTCCTCCCAAAAACTCACGCCTCAAGCTGAACTCCTCGTACCAGTCACGAACCAACTAACTAGGGACCAAGATCAATCCCAAATGAACCTACCAGACCCACGCCACAAGCCCCATGCAAGCCTCTAACCGCTAGAAACCGAGAACCCCCAAAGTTGCTCTCACCACGGCTAACCCATCACCCCTAGCTCTATTGCTTGTTCCCTCCTTTCCAGCATGGCTCGGGCCATTCCAGACCCTGACTCAGACCCACCAGGGTCTGGTCCAAGGCTGGAGAAGGCCCTCGCGCTACTGGTGTAGAGAAACGATGGACCGAACCCTTACGCCAAAGGCTCCCGATCTGCACAGCCCCTCTTGATCACAGCCAAACCCGATCATCTACACACTCCAGAGCCTACACCTCACACTCCTGATCTGCACAGGCCCTTGACCACTTAATACAGCAGCCCCCCTCGCAATACAAGATAGAAACGTGAGTTGAAAGCTAAAATGAGCAAAGTTTCGTGCCAAAATAATTCGAATGTGCATGCTACAAACAGATCAAAACTTTTGCATACAAACACACATATTACAGCCTATTATTGGAGTGCATGATGAGAAAAGGAATATACAAACGTGCCTTGATGGTCGTTTTTTGGAAGAACGATCGAGGAACCAGCCGAAGGGGAAAGATTTTTGCTTGAAATGAAAAGAAATGGTGTCACCGACAAGTTGCAGCAGCAATTCACGAGAGGGATTGTGAGTGGGGGAGGTGGGCGGCTGCTGAAACGTAAGTAGGTTTAGTGGGGAGTTAAGGGAGGTAATTAGGTATAAATTATGAGGTTTAGGATTAATTAAATGATTGAATAATAGGTAATGGACCTAAATTTGATTATTAAAAGTTTAAAATTTAATTAAGCATAATACACTTAAAAATAGGTCCATTAAATCTAATCATACTCCCGAAAAATATTTCGTGTTAAAAAGGTTTTGAAAATAATAGTCGAATCATTAAAAAGTCCACCGATTCGATAAAATTCACGTACCGTTAAAAATTAAAAATCCTGCGGATAAAAATACCCAAAAATTCTCATTTTTGAAAAATACACTAAAAAAACGCTTCAACTTAATTTATAAAACTAAATCGTGGAATAAAATAGTTTTTCTGAAAATTCTCCGGTCTCCGATCCTCGCTTATTTAACTGAAAAAGTGACAATTAAACTACTACGTAAAATAAATAAATTAAAAGAAAAGAATTTAAATACTCATGCAATAAAAATCATTTTAATTTAAAATATAGAATTATGCATGGCTTATACGTAGTCTAATTTACGGGTTCTACATTTATCTACCCCTTAAATATTTTTGTGAATTAAGAAATTGATTATTGAACTTTATTTACTACTAATCTCCAATTATTTAAATAATTCTTTAAGCATTCTTTTACATTAAATTAACTTATTATTTATCTTAAATAAATCTTAGGAATGTTTTCTAAATATTAAGTTTTATCTCAATACTCCAACTCCAGTCCGGCCTCACTTATTTAACTGAAAGATAACAATTAAACTACTGCATAAAATAATTAAATTTAAAGAAAAGGATTTAAATACTCATGCAATAAAAAAAATCATTTTAATTTAAATACTAGAATTATGCATGGCTTATACGTAGTCTGATTTACGGGTTCTACACATCTACCAATGTGTCATGGTGTGTTTCTATCCAAGTCTATGTCTCCCAAGACTGATTCAGAGATAGCGACGATGACAAGCATTCCTTATGCATCTGCGATTGGTAGCATCATGTATGGGATGATATCTACACGTCCTGACGTGGCTTTCGCACTAAGTGTAGTGAGTGGATATCAGTCGAACCCTGGTCTCCCACACTGGAAAACTGTGAAAGACATCCTCAAGTATTTGAGAAGGACCAATAAGTTGTTCTTGGTCTATGGGGGTGGAGAACTGAAATTGGAAGGCTATACCGACTCTAGCTTCCAAAGCGATATTGATGACTCAAAGTCAACCTCTGTGTTTGTATTCATGCTCAATGGTGATGCTGTATCTTGGAAGAGTTCCAAGCAAGACAGTACTGCGGATTCCACCACTGAGGCCGAATACATTGCTGCATCAGCTGCAGCAAAGGAGGCTGTTTGGATAAGGAATTTCGTCCAAGAGTTGGGCGTCAGTTTTAATGGAGTTGCTCCTGTCCCGGTGTTTTTGTGACAACACGGGAGCTACAGCTGAAGCAAAGGAGCCAAGGTCTCATCAGAAGTCCAAACATGTATTGAGAAAGTACCACATCCTCCGAAAGATTGTGGAAAGAGGTGAAGTGTCGATTGACAAAGTCTGCTCCGCAGATAATGCTGCTGAT
>NC_133319.1:8519503-8532140 GCF_012295235.1 Primulina huaijiensis | reverse complement strand
CAATTTCAATGATAAGATTCAAAGGCATCATGTTTCTTTTTGAAAGCGCACCCAATTTTTGACAATTTTCAAAGATCTTGCAGATTTCGTGGGTATCTTTAAACAAAGTGGGCCAATAAAATCCACACTGCAAGATTTTTGCAGCAGTTTTCTTTGAAGAAAAATGTCCTCCGCATGCTTCTGAATGACAAAATTTAATGACACTACTTACCTCATTTTCGGGTATGCAACGCCGAAAAATTTGATCCGGATAATACTTGAACAGATACGGATCATCCCAATAAAAGTTTTTTACCTCTTTCAAAATTTTTTTTTATCTTGAGAACTCCATTGCGGTGGCATTTTTTCTGTCACAAGAAAATTTACTATGTTAGCAAACCAAGGTGTAGTAGTAACTGAAAATATATGTTCATCAGGAAAATTGTCGTTAATTGGTGTCATTTCATAAGATGATCCTATTACTAGTCTCGATAAATGATCGGCTACAACATTCTCGGTTCCTTTTTTATCTTTGATCACAATGTCAAATTCTTGGAGCAACAAAATCCATCGTATAAGTCGTGGCTTTGCATCCTGTTTGGTCAACAAATATCTAATAGCAGAATGATCAGTAAACACAATAGTCTTTGATCCAATCAAATAAGAACGAAATTTATCTAATGCAAATATTACTGCAAGTAGTTCTTTTTCAGTTGTGGAATAATTCATTTGCGCATTGTTTAAAGTTCTAGTTGCATAATATATCACATAAGGCTTACCGTTTCTTTTTTGACCCAATACTGCACCGACTGCATAATCACTAGCATCGCACATGATTTCAAATGGTAAAGACCAATCAGGAGGTTGCATGATAGGAGCTGATGTTAAATGTCGAATGATTTTATCAAAAGCATTTTGACATTCTTGAGTCCACTCAAATACAGTGTCTTTTGTTAAGAGGTTACAAATGGGTTTAGAGATTAAAGTAAAGTCCTTTATAAACCTCTTATAAAATCCAGCATGTCCCAAAAATGAACGAATTTCTTTAATGGTTTTTGGAGGGGGTAAATTGGCAATGACATCAACTTTTGCTTTATCAACTTCAATTCCATGAGATGACACAATATGTCCCCAAACAATCCCAGAATTAATCATGTAATGACATTTTTCCCAATTTAAAATAAGACATTTTTCCTCACATCTTTTTAAAACTTTTCTAAATTTTCAAGACAATTATCAAATGTACTCCCAAAAATAGTTAAATCATCCATGAAAATATCTAAACAATTCTCAATCATGTCGCTAAAAATGCTTAGCATACATCTTTGAAATGTTGCTGGGGCATTGCATAAACCAAATGGCATCCTTCTGAATGCAAATGTTCCAAAAGGACATGTGAATGTAGTTTTTTCTTGATCTTCAAGTGCAATGAGAATTTGATAATAACCCGAATATCCATCAAGAAAACAGTAGTAGGGATGACCTGCCACTCTTTCTAAAATTTGATCCAAAAATGGTAATGGAAAATGATCTTTTCTAGTGGCATCATTTAATTTTCTGTAATCAATACACCTACGCCAACTAGATGGGACTCGACTTGTTAACAATTCACCTTTTTCATTTTTTATCACTGTGATGCCAGATATTTTCGGAACTACTTGTGTTGGACTTACCCACTTACTATCAGAAATAGGATAGATAATTCCAACATCAAGTAGTTTGAGAACTTCAGTTTTCACAACATCTTTCATATGCAGATTTAATCTCCTTTGTGGTTATTGAGATGTTTTAGCATTTTTTTCTAAATGAATTTTGGGAGTGCAAATTAGTGGATTAATGCCCTTGAGATCTTTTAATGTCCAACCAATTGCATTTTTATGTCTTTTAAGCATATCAACTAATTTACTTTCTTGATCACTTGCTAGTTTGGAAGAAATTACCACCAGATATGTTTCATCTTCTCCAAGAAATGCATACTTCAATTCTTCTGGCAAGGGTTTTAACTCCAATATGGGTGGTTCGTCTTTGTTCTCATATTTTGCATCAAATTCTTTCTCTGATCCTGGTAACGAGTGATACCTGATAAAATCATCAAGATCAATTTCAATATTTTCTTTAACAGTTTCAATTGAACAAATATCTAATTGATCACGAGTACTCCCTTCTTGAATGTTTTCTTCCACAAGAGTTTCAATAAGATTTTCATCTTCACTTTCATCTCCTTTGTCATGTGGTTGCTTACAAAGATTAAACACATTAAGCTCCAAGGTCATGTTACCAAATGACAACTTCATTATTCCATTCCTGCAATTTATAAGAGCATTAGAAGTTGCTAAAAATGGACGACCTAAAATTACAGGAATTGCATTACAAGCTTCGATAGGTTGTGTATCTAAAACTATGAAATCGACAGGATATACAAAGTTATCAACTTGGACCAACACGTCTTCTACCATACCTCTTGGCACTTTAACAGATCTATCAGCAAGTAAAAGTGTTACCGAAGTAGGTTTTAACTCGCCTAGATTGAGTTCTTGATAAACTGAATATGGAAGTAAATTCACACTAGCTCCAAGGTCAAGCAAGGCTTTTTTAATCTTTCGTTCTCCAATAATACAAGAAATAGTAGGACAACCAGGGTCTTTGTATTTCAAAGCATTATTATTTTGAATGATTGCACTTACTTGTTCGGCTAAAAATGCTTTCTTTTTCACATTCAATTTTCTTTTCACAGTGCACAAGTCTTTCAAAAATTTGGCATATGATGGTACCTGTTTTATTGCATCTAATAAAGGAATATTAACTTTTACTTGTTTAAAAATATCATATATATCAGAATTCAAATTTGATTTTTTTGTATTTTTCAATGCATGAGGGAATGGTGGTGACACTGTCTGTTGAACCTCCTCTTCGCAAGTTATGGGTTCCACTTCCTTACCCTTTGGAGTTGATTTATCATCATCTTCACAAGGTTCAAGAATGGATTTTTCCACAACCTTACCACTTCGAAGGGTAATAACAGATTTTACCTGATCCATCGGTTGAGTTCCAGAAGTTCCAGTTTGTGAATGATGATCCTTGGGATTAGGCAGAGGTTGTGAAGGAAATTTACCTTTTTCATGAACATTAAGTGCAGATGCAAATTTAGCAAGAGTATCTTTCAAATCTGTCATGGTTTGAGCAGTTTGAGTATTGATAGACTCTTGCTTTGCAATGAAAGAATTCAATATATCTTCCAAATTCCTTTTAGGTGGAGGAACATAAGGTGCATAATTTTGAAAATTTTGTTGATTTTGGAAATGTGGTTGTGAAAATTGTGCAGCATTATCATTCCTCCAACTAAAATTTGGATGATTTCGCCAACCTGGATTGTAACTTTGAGAAAATGGTTCAAAATTTGGCCTTTTGAGATTGTTTAAAACATTGGCTTGTTCATGGAGACATTCTTTAAAAGAAGGCAAAGTGGGACAATCTTTTGTAGAATGATCACTTGTATCACAGATGTGACATGCAATTTCTTGAACAGATTTTAATTGACCATTCTTTTTCAATTCAAGTGCCTCAACTTTTCTTGCCAAAGAGGTAAATCTAGCTTGAAGATCATGTTCATCTTTGAGAGTGTACATACCTCCACCAGATGTAGGAGATTGAATCTTGTTTGATGGTTCGATTGTACCTATAGTGTCCCAATTTTGAGCATTTTCAGCTAATGAATCGAGATACTCAATTGCCTCATTTGGATCTTTATCTTCAAATGTTCCATTACACATAAATTCAACCATTTGCCTATCTTTAGGTGTTAAGCCTTCATAAAATTGAGAAACAACTCTCCAAATTTCAAAACCATGATGTGGACAAAGATTAAGCAATTCTTTATATCTATCCCAACACTGATAAAAAGTTTCTCCTTGTTTTTGAGTGAAAGTGATGATTTGCCTTTTGAAAGAATTTGTTCTATGAGATGGAAAAAACTTTTTCAAAAATTGTTGTTGCAATTCATCCCAAGTTCGAATGGATCCCGATCTAAGATTTTGTAGCCAAGTTTTAGCTTTATCTTTTAAAGAAAAAGGAAAAAGCTTAAGTCGAATGGTGTTCATGCTACAATTTAGATCATTATATGTGTTGCACACTTCTTCAAATTCTCGTAAATGCATGTATGGATTTTCAGAATCTAAGCCATGAAAGTTGGGTAAAAGTTGGATAATACCAGGCTTAAAATTGAAATGAGATGCATCAGGGGGAAAAACTAGACATGAAGGTGCACTAGTACGTGTAGGATTCATGTGATCTCTAAGTGTTCTTCGCCTATCATGATCATGTTGAGATTGAATTTCATCTTCATTTTCCTGGATGGGTTCTTCCGCCATGTTTTGTAAAAATAAAGGGTTATTTCGAATGAGTCGACCACTAAGTGTACGTGACCAAATAATGCTCATGCAAATGCAAAAGAAAAAGAAGAAAAACACACAAAAACAATAAAAAATTCAAAGAAAGAAAATTAAATAGACTTGAAATTAAATTATACTTCCCCGGCAACGGCGCCAAAAACTTGTTGTGACTTTGATTGTTGCACTCCCAATAGCAGGTTGTCCGCAAGTAGTATAATTCGGTGAGTCCGATATCGTATCCACAGGGAAGCTACGGTAATTACAAGTCCACTACAATGTCTTTTTGTTTTTCTTTTTGTTTTTGTTTTTCTTTTAATTGTTTGAATCTTTAATTGGTAATTTTTAATTGTTCAAATTTTAATTTAAGTAGTTGAGATTAGAGGATCCACTCTTGATATTTTAATAAAGTTAACATTAATGAACATTATTGAAATCCACTTAATAAAATGGTTCCAATATATTAAATAATCATATTTATATTATGTTATATACTATTTTCTTATAAGTATAAAATATATATCAAAACTTATAAATGTTGTCAAGTATTTATTGTGCTATATATATTTGTAAACACTAAATCAAGGTTCCCACTTTAAATGGTTGGTAAAACCAAACTAACATTTAAATGGTACCAAGAAATTAATAATATGATATATTGATATATAATAAATCAAGGCATCCACTTTAAATGATTGGTAAAACCAAACAAACATTTAAATGGTACCAAGAATTTAGTGTAACATATAGCAACAATAAATCAAAACTCCCACTTATAAGTAGGGTATAAAAATGCTTAAAGAAATAAATATAACATAAACAATAAATAATGATTAAATAATATAAAACATAGATTATTACCTTTTAATAACCTTATTATCATACCAAGAGCTTCATTATTCAAAAAATAAAACTTTTAATATGAAATTAACATGCTAATTATTTTTAAATGATGAAATAAAGGAAAAATAAAGAGAGAAATATTACGAACTCAAAGATTTGTTCATAGAATGAGGGATATCTCAATTCATTACAATGCACTCCTATTTATAGCCAAATTTGGGGAGACAACCACAAATAAAATATTATATTTTTACGCATAAGTCTTAATTGGTGTTCCAAGAAATTATATTTTAATACACATCACTGTTTAAGATCTGCCCATCCAATTTTGCTTTTTCACATAAAATAAAACATGAGGATAATTGAGTTGTTTGAATTGTGGTATTTTATTTTAACCATTTGACGAAATAGTTTGAGAGATATGGTCAAAATATTAGAGCATGGTAAAACTGCAACTCCTTTGGTAACTTTGTTTGTTGCTTAATTTGATCCCAATTGTGAGAAGATTTTTATCTCATGCTTGTCACCAATATTGTAGATATTATCATCAACTTTCTACAGGTCCAAGAATCATCTTAATTCCATTTGCAACGCCAAGTTTATTCTTGTTTTATCGAACCTGTAAAATAGTAAAAACTTATAATTACACAACAACTTATTTTTTTATACAATTTATTATAAAACATATAATATTTAAACATTTAATGAAACAAAAACTATAAATTTATATTATAAAACATTTAATTAATGTACAATTTTTATATTTATTATCCTTGAAAAATCCTCTTATTTTTCTAGTGCAAAATAAGAGGGGTTCTAGCTTGCAGGTGGTGGGCCTAATTTTGAAGCAAGGAGAGCTTGTAGATTGTCTTGCCATTCAAGAGCTAAGGTATTTACACCTTAGTTGGAGCCAAACATCAATTTTTAAGATTGATAGGTACATTTCTAAAACACCCTATGTATGACATATCTTGGTGTTTTTGTATTTGCTACACACTAGTATATGAGGTGCTCGATTTTTGCCTTGAAAAACATTTTAAAAACTTCTGTTGCGCTTTCGGGCACCTTAACGATCCTCTTTCACCAATATCACCGTATGAACACCTCTTTCATAAACTTGAAATTAAAACTTACACAACCCAATTAGTCTTAGATAACTTAATTCCAGTACTCATATCCACTTAATCCTAAGTCTCTTAATGATTTACAAATATTCCTCAAGACAAAGTACCTGATAGGGCCTCTTGCCCGGCCTATCGACCTCAATGTCCCTCTGGTCCTGCTCTGCCGCCAAAGCTCTCGACACAGCAACTGCATAAGTAATAGGACCAGCAACCCTTACTTCACGGCGCTATATCGGCCGCAACATGCTGAAATCATAATTTGATGCTTTCTACATAAAAAATTTTAAAACTTTAAAACTTACAGACTCGAGGTGTGACTTCGTGAACTTCTCGCAACTGGAAGTAGTTATAACTCTTTACAAGAACACGGCTCTGATACCAACTGTAACGTACCGTAATTTTTTATACTTAAAATTTGCGGAAAAATTATAAATTTTCTTAATTAAATAATGAACCTTCAAAATTTGATAAAATAAACTGTACATCTCAAAATAATGTCTGCCAAAAGTATTTGCTTGAATCTCAAAATCGTAACATAAAACAAGAGTATTTCAACATTTCAAATATCAATAAAACTTAGGCGGTCCTCGGGTCTAGCCTCTTGATCAGTCCAAGCCTGCTCCTTGGTCCCCACCCCTAGTCTCCTCGAAAGCATCCTCACTTGCACCGATCAAGTCTAGTGAGTCTAAAGACTCAACACGTATAAACTGGAGATAGCAAGTACTACATAATAAAACCACATGCATCTTTAAAGTAGGGCTTAAATACTTGAAACTTGAACGTAATTGTATAAACATATTTGAAACATGAATGTAGTAGCATAAGCGTAGACGTGCCATCATCATAAAATTTTCTTAAACATACTTACATCATACATACTTGAGCATACATAACATCATTTTGCATAGAGATATGTTTCAAAGCAAGTGACCCATACATATATGTGCCTGATCAGACTAAACCACAGTACTGGGCTGACAGGAAAAATCCACTGCCACATACATGAAATCTCCATTCATGCTTTAACGGGTGGATTGGTCCCTGGTCGCACTTTACCGCTTTCCAATCTTGATCTAAACCCGGTCATGCTTTACTGGGTTGGAGAGGTCCTCGGCCACGTTCACCGACTTCCAAACCCGTTCATAATTTGGTCACAAGACATTTAGCATACCACAAAAAGTTAAAATATTTTCTTTTGCACGTCGAACATACTTAAAAACGTCGAGGGCTTCGTTGGAATATTCTGAACTTGCTGCCCTAACAACAGCAGCAAGGATTTAGGAGATCCCAACGAAGCCTGTAACCAAAACTTCAAGAACACATTAAAAAAAAGCATTTTCAGAAAAGTGCAGTTTGAGCAGTCCCACAAAAACGATCATAACTCACTCATTTCTTATCAAAAAATTACGAATTTACTGTCAAATTGAAGGTATCAAAAAGTACTACGTTTTATATGTTGAAATGTTTTCCAGAAAATTGATCAAAAAGTCGCAGTATTTAAAATAACAGAAGGTGACAGATTTTATGACACAGAAATTTCACAGCTTGAGCAGTCCCACGAAAATGATCATAACTAACTCGTTTCTTGTCCAAAAATTATGAATTTACTATCAAATCGAAGGTATCAAAAAGTATACATTTTATATGTTGAAAGATTTTCCAGAAAATTGACCAAAAAGTAGCAGTATTTAAAATGACAACAAAATCGTGTTTCGATATCCAAAAATCGTTTCAAAAGAGATCCACCCATTTTTGCTCAAACTTTTGCATAACATACACATGTTTTCCATATGCTACAATCAAAATAATTACTATGACAAGATCGATGCGAAAAAAGAAAGAATATACATGCTTTTTGATATTTAACGTTACCGAAACGACGACACCGAAGCGGGAAGGATGCGAGGGTTGATCCGGGACGAACATGACACGATTTTTCTTGAAGAAAACTCAACGAGAATTGCTGGAAATTTTGGAGAGAAGGGGACAGCTGCTGGTACACTAGAACCCTAAGCTTTTCTCTTAAAAAAATGAAATGAAATGGAAGTGAGAATTGTGTGTGGGTGATAATGTGTGTGTGCGTGTGTTTGTAGGTAATTAGGGGAATTAATTTAGCTTAATTAATAATTAATTTCCTAGTTAGGGATAATCATGCATGGGTAAATAATTAATAATGGGACAAAATTGTGCTTAATTAATAATTAATTGCCTAATTAGGGGATAATCATGCATGAGTAAATAATAATAAAATAATACTAATCTAATACTAACTTATCTAACACCTCTACTTTAAAATAAAATGCACAAGTGACACCTTTTTAAAAGTTTAAACCTCATAAAATCACTTAATAATTAAATTATGCTTTTGAAATACCTAGAACTTAATAAATCATTTAAAATTCCCCAAATCTTAACCTAAAATAAAATAGCACATTTTAAAATTGTCAAAATCGTCGTCGGTCTCTTTTCTTCGATCCCGCATCGAATAATATCCTGAAACATGAAACTCAAGAAAATATTTTAACGTGTATCACATAAACATTTAATAATTTAAAATAATGCAAATCACAAATCATGCATCGATAAAATCATTTTTTTTAAAAATAAATAATTTAACAATTTAATAATTGCATGTGTTTTACGTGTACTGAATTTGGGCTCTACAAGAACAACAACCAAGTTCTAGTAAGAGGACTTCAGAAGAAAGGTTAGCACCATCCTTTAGTACTGAACCCGTATTACATCAAAGAGGGAAGTCCAAAGTGATTCCAAAACCTTTAACTGAAGAAGAAAAGATGATCAATATAATCAAAACAGTCTCAGAAAAGAAATTAATCTGATGACAACTTTGGAAAGGATTGGTCCAGAGGATCTACAAGAACTTGCAGAATCTTTTGCAAATCTCAAAGTTGTAGATCTGAAAATGAACATGACTGGGGGTGTACAACCTACCATAACCTGATCATCTTCACAGGAACCACCAAGAGAAAGTGTGAGATCTCAGAATATAAATATGAGTGAATCCCAACCAAACTTTTACACTGGTGGAGAAGCACACCCAGCGGGAAAAAGGTCAAAGAAGAATTAAATTCCTTTGCACCAAATACCTATGGGAAATCTGTTTTAGAACCAATACATCCTTGTGGGGTTATGCTTAACCTAGATGTATTATATTTCAAAAACAGAGAAGATCTTATAGACGATTGGACATCCGCTATGAGAATCGCAGAAGGAACACTTGATCTCAACAGAGAAGGATTAATTAAACTCATGGAAATGAGTCTTATGGGATCAGTTAACATTTCTTGGGACATGACTTTGGTGGAAACCAAAGAGTCAGTTCTAGTTGGAGAATCTCTCAGCGAGATAGTCGGAAGAATGACTACCCTCTTTAAAGCACAATTTATAGGGGTAGACTATTTTAACAGTCAAGATACAGAGAAGAAAAAGAAAAATACTCAAGCTCTGTATAGTCTTGAATTACATGATATATATTTAGTGGATGAATATATTATGTTATTCACTAAATATAGATGAAATTTAGGTGTCGAAGAAGATATAGCAATGCAACTTTTCTTCGCCAAGATGCCAAGTCCCTGGAGAGAAATGCTAATAACGTAATATGTCCTTGGCAATCCAGATAAATTGGCACGAAGAACCTCTTTTCTTAAAGGAAAATTGGTAGAATGGTGCCATTTGACAGCATTACAAAAGAATTACAAACGATTAAGGGGTATTAACAAACATACTCCTTTATGTTGTAAGGAAAATGATCTTCCAACAATTATTGGAAGTAAACCACAAAAGCATAAGAGGAAAAGTTTTCGAACTCATCCTTATGCTCGAGGTGGAAGAAGTTTTGGAAACCAAGAACAGTTTGGTCTAGAAAAAAATCCAGATCTTATAAATCTGGACAAAGAAGTGGACCATCGAAAAGTAGGATATCCTCCCAGGCATCGAGTACATCTCGAAGCACAAGAAGAACACCTACAAAGAAAACTTTCAAAAGAGCTCATACTCGAGCTAATGAAAGTTTCAATGATTGTAATTGTTGGATATGTGGAGCAAGAGGTCATATCTCAACCAACTGTCCAGAAAATGAAAAAAGAGGTATTAAACGTTTCGATTCAATTTCGGATATTGAAGAAGCAGTTTATTACCAAGATCTCATTCAGATATACCGATTTGAGGACATTGCCTCAGATGAAAGTATATATGAAGAAGAAGATGTCTTGAGTCAGGGAAAATCTGATGGAACTGAATCAGAATCTGACTGAAGACGAGGTGTTTTCACACTAAACACATGAAGATTTGTGTAGAACCCATAAATTTGACTACGTATAAGCCATGCATAATTCTCAGTATTTAAATTAAAATGATTTTTATTGCATGAGTATTTAAATTCTTTCCTTTAAATGTATTTATTTCATGTAGTAGTTTAATTACTACATTTTTTGTTATATAAGTGAGGCCGGACCGGAGTTGGACTAAAGAAATAAATTTATTTTATATTAAGAAAATATTCATAGAATTCATTTAAGATAAATAATAATTTATTTTAAGGAAAAAGAAAGTTTAAGAATTTATTTAATTAACTTGAGATAAGTAGTAGATAAATCCTTTTAGGTTCAATAATTTAATTAAAAGCCAAAAATAAATATGTGACCAAATGAGATAAGTTAATCTAGACTTATTTTAATTAAGAAATTATAATTTGACGTGATAGTAAATTTATCTTTAAAATTTAAAGAATTATCCATGTATGCAAGATAATATTACTCCATAATTAATTTATTAATTCACTAAAATATTTAATGAGTAAATAAAACCCTAAAGATTTAAAATACAATATTTAAGAAATATTTTCCCTCCCCTTTATCCAAATTTTGGGCCACCCCATTTCCAAAGGATTTAGTTTGATTTGCAACTCAACTTTAATTCCTTTCCATATCCATTCTTGATAGATAATCACTTCATTCTTAATCAACAATAATTAATGATTTAAGCAATATCCCATCCCATTTTATTAAGCATAATTTCGGCCACCTTGATAAAAGATTTAAAAATATTTGGCAACTCTCCATCCTTAATTCATTTCCTTATCTTTTCATGGTAGATAATTCCCTAAATTTTTATTCACCACTAATTAATATTTAAGCAATATTTCTACCATGTTATCTAGCAATATTTCTCTCTTTTTCACCTAATAAAAATCGGTCACTTCTTTTTGGTAGATTAAAATAATTAACAACTCATTTCTTTGAATTCTTTCCTTATCCTTTCTTTAGGAGATAATTATATCACACTAAATCTTCAACAAATAATAATTAAGCAATTTCTACCCCATTCTACTAGCTAAAAATCGGCCAATTCTTTTAAATTAAAAGATTTTATTAGTTGGACAAATTATTCTTTAATTATCTTCCTTTAAGTTTTTAGATAGATATATTCCCCAACTTTTAAAAATCACCAACAATATTTAATTAAACCATTTTTTTCCTTTGTTCCTAGACCTAAAAATCGGCCAATGCACCCTAGAAAATATTCCTCAAAATCTCTTGATAATCAAATCATTTCTTATCTCACAAATTAGAAAGATTCATTCCTCTCTTTTATCTTGCAACCTTTCCTTCACTTCCTAGACATTTTTTCTCTCCATTTTTCGAAAACTTCAGAGCTTAAACTTCAAGAGAAAATCATGTGAGGCTTGAGAGAAAACAAGAGAGAAAAACAAGGTAGCGAAGCGCTCCGTCTCCTCCGCGCCGCGTTGTTGCGTTTCGTTCGTTTTCTTTTCAAAACGAAACCAGGCATGTTTATATCTTTCTTTGACACTTTGTTGTCACTTTGATTGTTGCACTCCCAAGAGAAGGTTGTCCACAAGTAGTATAATTCGGTGAGTCCGATATCGTATCCACAGGGAAGCTAAGGTAATTATAAGTCCACAACAATGTCTTTTTGTTTTGTTTTTGTTTTTGTTTCTTTTTAATTTTAATTGTTTGAATCTTTAATGGGTAAATTTTAATTGTTCAAATTTTAATTTAAGTAGTTGAGATTAAAGGATCCACTCTTGGTATTTTAATAAAGTTAACATTAACGAACAATATTGAAATCCACTTAATAAAATGGTTCCAATATATTAAATAATCATATTTATATTATGTTATAAATTATTATCTTGTAAGTATATAATATATACCAAAACTTATAAATGTGGTCAAGTATTTATTGTGCTATATATATATGTAAACACTAAATCAAGGTTCCCACTTTAAATGGTTGGTAAAACCAAACAAACATTTAAATGGT
>NC_133319.1:8448690-8511666 GCF_012295235.1 Primulina huaijiensis | reverse complement strand
CACTAAGTGTACGTGACCAAATGCTCATGCAAATGCAAATGCAAAAGAATAAAAACACACAAAAGCAATAAAAATTCAAATAAAGAAAAATAAACTATAAACAAAATTAAATAGACTTGAAATTAAATTATACTTCCCCGGCAACGGCACCAAAAACTTGTTGTCACTTTGATTGTTGCACTCCTAAGAGCTGGTTGTCCACAATTAGTATAATTCGGTGAGTCCGATATCGTATCCACAGGGAAGCTAAGGTAATTACAAGTCCACTACAATGTCTTTTTGTTTTGTTTTTGTTTTTGTTTCTTTTTAATTTTAATTGTTTGAATCTTTAATGGGTAAATTTTAATTGTTCAAATTTTAATTTAAGTAGTTTAGATTATAGGTTCCTCTTTTGTTATTTTAATAAAGTTAACATTAACGAACAATATTGAAATCCACTTAATAAAATGGTTCCAATATATTAAATAATCATATTTATATTATGTTATAAATTATTATCCTATAAGTATATAATATATACCAAAACTTATAAATGTGGTCAAATATTTATTGTGCTATATATATACACTAGCTCCAACTCCCGAGCCCTAGGGTCATTTGTTGAGGTTAATGCTAGGGTGATCGAAAACATATATTGATATCAAAGAACAAACTCTACGCGCGTACGCGCTGTATCGCTCTCGTTCACTTCGTTACCTCGAGTTCACTCCGGAGTCCAAAGGGAATCCCACTCCGTGGATTTCTTTCTTATCCCAGCCGGGGAGTTCGTCCTACGGACTCCGCCTTCGAGCCCCGATGCGGTGCTCTACGTCGCCCTCCCGTAGCCTCCATCCTTTCAGGAAGGATGCTAGAATCGGCTGCGAGGTTGTCTGACAACCTCTTGTCCCCTGTCGTGCTAAATCAAGGTTCTCACTTTAAATGGTTTGTAAAACCAAACTAACATTTAAATGGTACCAAGAAATTAATATTATGATATATTTATATATAGTAAATCAAGGTTCCCACTTTAAATGGTTGGTAATACCAAACAAACATTTAAATGGTTCCAAGAATTTAGTGTAACATATAGCAACAATAAATCAAAACTCTCACTTATAAGTAGGGTATAAAAATGCTTAAAGAAATAAATATAACATAAACAATAAATAATGATTAAATAATATAAAACATAGATTCTTACCTTTTAATAACCTTATTATCATGCCAAGAGTTTCACCTTATCATCTCAACTTTAGGAAGTTAGCTATTCATTATTCAAAGTGTAAAACTTTGAATATGAAATTAACATGCTAATTATATTTAAATGAAGAAATAAAGGAAAAATATAGAGAGAAATATTATGAATTCAAAGGTTTGTTCATAGAATGAGGGATATCTCAATACATTATAATGCACCCCTATTTATAGCCAAATTTGGGGAGACAACCACAAATAAAATATTATTTTTTTACACATAAATTTTCATTGGTGTTCCAAGATATTATATTATATTACACATCACCTTTGAAAATCTTCTTCTCCGAATTTACTTCTTCACATAAAAAGAAACATGTGGATAATTGAGTTGTCTAGTTGTGGTATTTTTTTTATATTATTTGACCAAGTAATTTGAGAGATATGGTCAAAATACTAGAGCATGGTAAAACTGCCACTCCTTTGGTAACTTTATTTGTTGCTTAATTTGATCTCAATTGTGAGAGGATTTTTATCTCATGCTTGTCAACAATATTGTAGATAATATAATCAACTTTCTACAGGTCCAAGAATCATCTTAATCCCATTTGCAACGCCAAGTTTATTCTTGTTTTATCGAACCTGTAAAAAATAGTAAAAACTTGTAATTACACAACAACTTATATTTCATACAATTTATTATAAAACATATAATATTTAAACATTTAATAAAACAAAACCTATATATTTATATTATAAAACATTTAATTAATGTACAATTTTTTTGTTTATCACCCTTTAATCAAGTCATATTAACATTTATAAACATTACATGATCATGATTTCCATGGCAAAACCGAATTTGGACAGCAACTTTCAAAGAAAAATCTGCACAGGAATTTTCGGCTCTTCCACTTGTACTTCACGTTTCTTGTTGTTTCTGTTGTTGCAGGGTTTGGCTCAGTCCTAGGCTTCCAAGGCTGCACCTAGACATGTGTTAGGGTGTATTAAGATCATGTTCGTCCATCGGTTCAAGCCCCATACACGCTGAAATTCAGAAATGACAGCAACTCCCCAAGCGTGTCCTTTTTTGCATTTGATTTTCTTGGTTGCTGTCAAGGGTTGATGTTTCTGATCTCGGCTGCCCTAGGGGCCTATAGCCATGGTTAGAAGACCTCCCTAGCATGTCTAAGACGTGACCAAGTTTCCCTTTTGAGGCTTGGTCCATGGTTTCATCGGTTTTCAAATCAAAACACAAGAACAGCCCCTTCCCCCTTCGGCCTTCTCATTTTACAGCAAGTGTAACATTCGGTTTTTGTGGAACGGTGTGGATCTTGGTTGGCCTATGGCCCTTAGCCATGGTTCACACCCTACCTTTGGATGTCTAGATCATGCCATGGTCAACCAAATGGCCACTGTAATGGTCCATGACAGCAAGAACCACAGCAACATCCCACGCACAGAAGTTGGGCTCGGTTGGGACGTATGGTTCGTATCTGGTGTGATGTGAATTTTGGCTGGCCTAGGGCCCTTAGCCATGGTTCAAATCATTCCTTAGGATGTTGGTAAGAGGTTATGGTCAGTGGTTCAAGCCCAATGGCCATTAGCCTCGCAAACGACGCAAGGAAACCAAAGCACAGCTGCTGTATTTTTGTGACAGCAACTTGCTGCGTTGGTTCAGTGGCTCGTTCGAGTTCTCGGTTGGCTTTTAGCCTATGGACTTGGACTGGACAGTGCCTCATCAAGTTGGGAAGGTCATGTTTTTGGCCGTTTGTGATTCGGATCATTTTTAAGGGCGTACGAGAAATTACGGTGCGATGTGCCAAATTGACTCTCGAAAGAGCGTTTCATGTTTTGGCCTCGATTCGCCAAAATTTTGGCCCTTATCATTTTTGGAGCATTACTTCATCATTTTAATTGTATTTTAATCATGACTAAATGATGGTTCGATGTTGGTTCGGGTTGGTGCGGAGTCATGATTTANGCATAACAATATAAAATATTCTTTTTTGAGATTTATGCGATATTACTTGTGGCCATTTCACTATCATGGGAGCATTGTATTATCCGGTCGCCAGTTACCGGTCAGTTCAGTTTCACCCAGTATACTGTGGCATTAGTCTGATCAGACGTTCATTACTTCACCCGGTCGCCAGTTACCGGTCAGTTCAGTTCCGTTCAGTGCAGGGGCCACTTGCGTAGACCATAATCTCACCAGAAAATTTATGACATGCCGTTTTATTACAAGGCTCCAAGGAGCAAACATTTTCACTGTGATTTTCATTTCAGTTATGCATGTATTATAATTGATCATGATAAGTTATTTTCACGTATGCCTCATGACATGATATTTTTATCCCATGCAAATTTTACTATATTATTTACTCGTTATTTACAATATATGCATGCTGAGTCTTTAGACTCACTAGACTTGATTGTTGTAGGTGCTGCTGATGTTGGGATCGAGGGCGGGGACCAGTGAGCCAGCTCGAGTCGGCAGTAGTGAGACCCGAGGACCTCATTTACAGCATTTACCATTTTTTTATGCTCAAACATTTTTATCAGTTGTTGGATTACTTTAACTTGTTATTTTGCGAATAATAATTTCTTCCGCTGCTATTTTGAATATTAAACTTGATTTATCAGATTATTTTTGTGAATGGGGCATTTTAATTACTTTAAAAAAAAAATTTTAAATTTTTCTGCAAATTTTCAAACACGAATTTTCGGGCCATTATAATTTGTCTGGTTTCTTTAGCCAGACAACAATATCTCATAACATGATTCAAAGGATCATGAGAGAAAATCCTAGTCTACAGAGATATCAAAGATTCTCTGCAGGACAGATAGAAATGTTCTAAGGAAGTCTTGGCCTAAGAAACAGAAAGCATCATCTAATCTATAAAGTTTCTAAAAGGGAAATGACAATCCCAATGGAACTTACAAGAAATAGAATGGAGATAAAATTAATTCCTTATGAAGAAATTAAGGAGGAATTACAAAAACTCAAGATAGATGTAGCACGGACCATGTCCTAGATTCATATCGGAGCAATCCAGATTATGATAAAAGCTACTTTCAAAGAAGGAATAGATTCATTCATTGATATTGCTATATACGATAAACGAACGGGAAACCTTCATGATTCAGTACTGGGAACCATATCAGGAAATCTCTGCGTAGGAAAGATTGTAGGAGTAATCTATCCGAAATGCTTATATGGTTATTTCAAATGTTTATGAATTTTTATGACATGGATTTTAAATGTTTACGATTTATTATGTCAAAATGTTAATTTATAAGGTTACGATTTAATATGTTAAAATGTTTATTTTAAATGTTTAAGATTTAAATGCATATTTTAAATGTGTATGATGTTGAAATGTTTATTTAAAATATTTATGGATTTTTATATGTTGAAAGGTTTCTTTAAAAATGTTTATGGATTTTTATGAGTAAACAATAACGTTAAAAGATATGTTGCTTGCTTGTTTTTAAAAAGAAAATGATATTAAATGCATGATTTTTATAAAGTGATGATAATATGAAACGTTGAAGGAAGTGAAATAATTATGACTAATACGATTATATGTTGGAAATTTCGTGAGGGTTATGGTCCTAGTGGGAGCCCGACGATCGTGTTTCCTTGGATACGGATATGAATATGTATATGTATACGATGATATGTTAATACGTAAGGCCAAGGCCCAGTTGACCGGTGAAATTGTTGCTGGTGTCCCCGCCGCCCAGTACTGTGGTTATATGTAGATGGATCCATCGCCCAACACGTAAACGTAGACGTAGATGACACGAAAGTCACGATTAACGATCTGAATTCAACAAAAAGAAAATGGAATACGTATATGTTGATGATAATATGTTTATGAATATGTTGAGGATGACATGAATATGTTTATGAAAATTTTTATGCAAAAGGATCATGAAAATGTTTGTAAAGTTTATACATCATGAAAATGTTTACGAAAATGTTCATGTTTAAAGTTTATGCATCTTCATGAAAACGATATTTTAAGTACAAGTATTTTTTATTGTTGTATGTGATTTTATACGCATTACTTGTTATCAAGATTATGGTGTGTTGAGTCTTTAGACTCACTAGGTGTGATTGATGCATGTGTTTATGATATTAATGTTATGGGAGGTCTTGATTGTTGACATGACTGGAGTGAAGGTGCACACGACCCGAGGACCATCGCTTCTAGCTTTCCGCATTTATGATTATGATTTATGTTAAATATTTTTACGACTTTTTATTTATACTTTTGAGTGATTTTTGAGAGATTATAGTATGAGCTATACTTTTCAAATAATGTTTTTAGGTTGGTAAAACGTTTGACGATTTTATACATTAAAATATTTTCCTTTGGGTTTTAAATGTTAGTTGGATGTTTATTTTAAAATGATGTCCGAAATATTTTATGTAATTTTTGTGGTTCGGCCGATGCTAGGGAGGTTTAGAAAAAAAAAAATTTCTAGCATATTTTAAGAAAAAGAAAGGCAGACGTTTCAGATGTGAGGCCGGGGACCGAAGAGGGCGGGGGGTGATCGCAGGTGCCATGAGGTTGCACGGACAATGAGCGGCTCCTGGGAGGCTTCTAGGCGGAGAGAACATGAATGAATCGATCTTACACCGGAAGGAGAGGGATTCCGAGATTGTTCAATCTAATGTACTGTACAGTTGAAGAGGGTTTAAATGATTTGATATGTACTACTCATACTACGAAGGTGCATCTTCTTTTCGGTAGCTCATCACATAAGAACTCCAAAGTTAAGCGTGCTTGACTTGGGGCAATTCTGGGATGGGTGACCTTCTGGGAAGTTTCCTAGGGTGCGTGTGAGTGCGGACATAAGCACGCTGGAAAAACTCGTCTTGGTACAGTGAGGACAGTCGTCGAATCTGTGGCGTTACAAATACCATATACTATTTAGAACAACCTATGATAGTAACTTACCAATGAATTATTAAGATCGGAGAATTGGAAGTTCATATCAAAAGAATTTCAGGAAAATAACCAGATCAATAGGTTCTTGGACTAGAGTTTCTCAAGGAACATAAACCTTGAAAACGTCTAGAGTATGGAATGGAGTTTATGGCAGATGATAGGATGTGGAAAATCCAATGACCACGAGCCCATTCTCGATATACATTCCAGTAGGAATGTAGTATGAACAATATAAGGCATAATATTTTGCTGCTTATATTGATTCAGGTACTGGAATCTGTACAACAAAAAGAAGAGTTTTTCCAAATAATTTGGAAGAAGAATTACCAAAGATAGTTGGAGGAGATTTTTTCAGAATAATCTTAATCTTATGTAAGGGGATTAAGATGACAGAAATAGTAATTGACGGTGCTGGACAAACACATTGGTACAAGGTAAAAACACCTCCAATTTATTTTCATGATACATGAGCTGACATTTTACTAGGAAATAATTTTTTACAAATGTTCAAATCCTATACGCAAGAAAATGAGACTAGAAGATTGGTGTTCACAACACCTTGTGATAACAAAATCATAGTCCAGAGACTAAAAGATGCATTTTATAGAAAATTTCCAATCCAGTTTCCCAGCAAGCGTGATGATGAAGGAAACATTCTGAACCCAAAAATGTGTTAGAGTAGGTGCCCGTCAAGCCAAGTGTTGGCCGAGGGTTCATGTTGAAACTCTATGTATATACTATCTTTATTTTAATAATATTTGAAATTATTGTTTTGGCTCATCTTTATCTGAATACCCATGCTAGTTGCATAGATAAAGTCTTTGAATATACAAATAGTAGAAAGAATATGAGATGCTCATATGATGAGTATCATGAAACTCATATTTGGAATACTGTATATTCTAAACAGTTCCTAATCGATTCAGTCGCCACTAAGAAGGATATAGGCCGCTCAAGTTTGAGACTAGTATCTGCGATGTGAGTACCATGTTTCATTGGTGGGGGACATTGTGATGTCCGACCATGCAGATAGGTGCTCCTGTTAGAGTGCACTGAACTACCCTCCATTTAGGACTTTCCAAGTGGTTCTCACTTATCGAGTGGAAACGTCTTAGTTTATGGTTGTATACCATTAGTCCTTACGACTCGGGACAACATTGAGACTCTATATGCTAGCGTTTCACTTTGACTTGTTTACCGACTCTCATGGGGTCATCAGGTTGCAAGGTTGGGTGTTCTGTCGAAACATATAGAAGTCGATGCATTGGAGTCGGGGATTCACAGCTTACCTTCGGGTATGGATATTCTATGTGTATGTAGTATGAAATCTCTGATCAGAGTGTTGGTGATAATTATGAAAGGGGTTTCGTAGATTACACCATCGATGCGACTACGACATGACACATAGTATCGATTCATTAACAACTCTCGACAAACCAATAGTTGTCGAATCGATCAGGATATATGATTTGAAGGGACCGTACTGTACGCTAACCATAATTGAATGGTTCTTGCAGGCACTATCATTTGATACCTAGGGAATCATGTAAGCGATGCTGCTAGGCGTTTAACTTGATTGGTTGGGTAGTATCAGACTTGAGTTCTGACGTTCTTATTATCAAGGAGTTGATAAGTAAGAATAGAACAATTGGGGTATGCTCATATAAGGACATGTTTAGTCCCGAATCACATGGAGATGTTAACCCACGGCTAGTTGTATCAATGAACCATTGAGGGCCACACAAGTGCTAACCTTTTAGATCCCGTTGAGAAGTAAAATAGTTCAATGTGTTGACCGGCTTATAAAAGAGTTTATAACCGCAAATAAAAATAGAATTATGATTTCTATAAGGAGAATGTAACTTTTAATTTGAGGAAGTTTTCCTAAATTAAAAGTTGACCAAATAAATAATGTATTTGAAAATTGTGATTTTCATAAACATTATTATGGACTAAATTTAATTAATTCAAGTGTTGAATTAATTAAACACTAGTGGGTCTAGTAGAGCCCAAATAATTAAATTAATTCAAGTGTTGAATGAATTAAACAATATTGGGTCTTGTAGAGCCCAATAGGAAATAATTATTCAACTAGTGGGCTTGAGTAAAATCAAGTAAGGATTAATTGGTCTCAAATTTGTTTGGGAAAATTAAATTAAAGTCTATGGGCTTTGTAATAGTTACAAACTCAAATAGAAAAGCATGAAAGGGAGATGAAGGGTTGGAGACAATTTTTTGAGTCAAAAGGCATGCATGCCTTTGGGACACACTTTACTTTTTACACAACCAAGAAAAATGTTCCCTCTTCCCTCCAAGAGTGATATGGCCAAATTTTTCATCCTCATTCTCTCCAATTTTTTCTTCTTCAATTGTTGAGGAAAGAAAAGTCTTCTCAAAGTAAAATCCTCTAATTTTTCTAGTGCAAAATTAGAGAAGATCTACCTAGTTGGTGGTGGGCTTAATATTTGAGCAAGGAGTGCTCAAAGGAGGGAGTGCTCAAAGGAGAAGCTTGTAGATTGTCTTCCTTCAAGAGCTAAATTGTTTGCAACTTAGTTGGAGCCAAACATCAATCCTTGTGATTGATAGGTAATTTTCTTAAACACCCTATGAATGTCATATTTTGTGTTTTGCTTATTTGCTACACTTTTTTGTGGGGTGCTCGGTTTTTGTTATTGTTGAAACAAATTTTTTAAAACTTCCGTTGCGCAACCGGGCACCGTAAACGATCCCCTTTCAAGTGGTATCATGAGCTATGGTTACAATTTTGGTGTAGAAAATACATGATATTATGTTGAGGTCTATTTCTAACCGCATGAGACAATCAAAACAACAATTTGATGGCCGGTTTTGGCGCAGTTTTTGGGCAGCTTGGGCTGCCCGAGGGGCTGCCCGAAACGGGCAGCTAGGGGCCCGAACAGCCCCTTCTTTTTTTAAAAAAAAAAAATTTTTTTTTTGTAAGTTCGCCGGAATCTGGCGATGGAGTTCCGGCGACGGCGATGACGACTAGGGTTTCCAAAAGTGTTTTGTATTATCAAAGTGTCATGGGCCTTGAAGTTGTTGGGCCATTAGATGGCTAACATATTTATGAAATTTAAATGGGCCAAAATGTTTTTAGTGAAAAATGATTTTTTGGGCACTTAAGTTTAAATTTACAAAAGTTGCAAATTTTTTCTCATGAAATAAATAATTGAAGTCGTACTTTAATTATTTATAGTAAATGGTGATTTACAAGAAATTCGGTTTTAAATAAATTAATTAGAAAGTAGGCAAAGGTGTTTTTATACTTTTTTAATTTAGTTTATAATCGTGGCGGTTAGTGATTGGATCAAGATATATAATATTGGATCAATTTATTATTGTGATAATTAATTGATGGTGTATGATATGTGATATTATGCATGAAGGATGATCAAAAGCCCAAGCCCAATTTGCTAGGTGTATGCTAGGATATTTTGTGTTGAATGATTGTAATAATTATAAATTTCAAGTGGGCTTGGTTTATGGCTCGTTCCCATCCCATGACATGTATCCCTATTTGCCATGGATATTTAATTGTAAATATTAGTACAGTGAAAGATCAAGATTGGAAGATGGTGGTCTTGATGATTATGAAGATCGAAGACATGTAAATATTGGAGGCTTATGTAATAGTTGCATTTGCATCCCATGCATTTCCCTAGGATTGGACCTAGGCCCGTGTTCAGCTCACACGGGCCATTAGTGTTGGGGCAATTGATCATCCTTGTTTAGTTTACTGTTTATAATATATGCATGATATGTTATAAATAATGAGTATGTGCGTTGATAATAACAAAGTTGCATGAATCCGACAAACATACGATCAAACATGACGAGCTTTTAATTAAAATTAATGATGAGACCTTTCAAAATTAAAAACCCTCATTTTGAATAAGATTCAAAATTAATATCAAGCCCGAAAAGGGGAATTATAAAGATGTTTATAATTTCCATGTCTTCCATCGACAATGGGTGCATGATGAACACTACCCGTGTTCGGGGCTCGGCTCATATTATTGGGGGGCCCTGGACACCGGAAAGCTGTGACATCCATTGACATGGTGATGTGAACTACGTGGAACTCCCATGATTTCGGCTCATATTATTGAGGGAACTCATGGCGACCGTCCATTAAGGTTCAACATCGATGGGTAAGGCTTGACACGTAAAGATGAACGACGTCATATTATTGGGTCCTAATCAAACGTGAGACAAAAGTTTACATAGAGGGTTGCAAGGAGATGCAATTGGAAACTATCTTTTAGGAATTGTGATTGGCTAATATTATTCGAGATCATAATTCGCTAATTGGACCTTGCGTACCTACTAAGGAAAGGAGTTTTCCGTTTTCAGTAGAGGGTAGTGAATGATGTCAAAAAAGTGGGAGTAAATATTTATAAAGTAAAAGTCCATACTTTATATCTTACTAAATATTTTAAAATAGTCATTAACATTTATCTGTTTTACTTTTCAGTACAAAATTAACAATGTCTTTGATTTGCAACCCATTATCTGCAATACTCGAAAAACACATATCAACTAGACCTAATTACCTTACTTGGCTAAGAAACCTAAAAATCGTCTTGAATTCGG
The DNA here is from genome assembly GCF_012295235.1 of Primulina huaijiensis. Classification (NCBI taxonomy): domain Eukaryota; kingdom Viridiplantae; phylum Streptophyta; class Magnoliopsida; order Lamiales; family Gesneriaceae; genus Primulina; species Primulina huaijiensis. The sequence goes on along the minus strand of NC_133319.1, from coordinate 8,500,918 downwards.
AAATGATAGCATATACACTGACTAAGTCGCCCCCTGTTGAGGCTCCGACTAGTTGCACTCCTGAGGAATTGCAGACTTACAAGGATTGGTGTGACAATGACTTGTGAGCGAAGTGTTATATGCAGGCTTCTATGAATGATGAGCTGCAGAGGCGTTTTGAGGATGCAAAGAGTGCTGCTGACATTGATTTGCATCTCAAGGAGCTCTTTGGTGAGCAAACATGGCCTTTTATGCATGCTACCGTCAAGAAGCTAATCACTTTACGCATGCGAGATGGGGCTTCGGTCCATGAGCATGGCCTAAAGATGATTGGGCTTGTGGATAAGCTTGTTGGCATGGATCTTATGTTGCCATCGGAGTTGATCACTGACGTGTTGCTCTTGTCACTACCGAGCTCATTTGATCCTTTTGTGGTGAACTTAAACATGAACAAGCTAGAGCCTACCCTTGAGGAGTTGGTGAATATGCTTGTGACGTTTGAATCCACTATCAAGAAAGAGAAGTCGGTTCTTTATGTGGGTTCTTCATCTGGTACGAAGATTGATCCACGTGGAAAGGGAAAGAAGCGTTCTTTCCAACGTCCCAAGAAGAATGTGCCCTTGAAGAGGCAAGCTCCGAATCACGTTGTGTCAGCCACACTAGTAAAGGCTGACAATATTGCTAATGTTTGTCATCACTGCAAGAAGCATGGACATTGGAGGCGTAACTGCAGAGAATATCTTGCCCAGAAGGGTTCTGGAAACGGTATGTTCTATATCGAAAGAAATATTTCAATTAACTCTACTTCTTGGATATTAGATACTGGCTGTGACTCACATATCTGTAATGAGTTGAAGGTGATGGGAAGAAGTAGGAGACTACGGAAAGGTGAGACCTTCTTGAGGCTGGGCAATGGAGCAAGAGTTGCTGCCAAGGCTATTCGAGATGTTTACTTGATTTTGAACAATGATTTTAAGTTAGTTTTAAGAGATGTTTTGTTTGTACATGATTTGGTGAAAAACATTATTTCCATTTCTATGCTTGATAAAGATGGATATTATTGTTTATTTAGCAAAAGTGTTTGCAACATTTACAAGAATGAATGTTTGATTGGTACTGGAGAACTTGAAAACGATCTCTATAACTTAAAATTGAAAGATATTCCACTAAACAATGTCCACACAATAACAACAACAAACAAGCAAAAACAAGATACTCTAAATTCGGCACAATTATGGCATGTTCGATTAGGGTATATTTCCCTAAGAAGGATGAACAAGCTAGTGGGAGTGGGCAGGTTTGATATGTCTGATATTAATTCTCTCTCAACTTGTGAATCCTGTCTAAAAAGAAATATGACCAAGATTCCCTTTAAGGGCCATGTGGAGCGAGCAAAAGGGTTATTGAATTTGATCCATACCGATGTGTGCGGTCCGCTTAGCAACCAAAATTCCCTTTAAGAGCCATGTGGAGCGAGAAAAAGGGTTATTGAATTTGATCCATACCGATGTGTGCGGTCCGCTTAGCATCACCACTAAGCATGGACATGCCTACTTCATCACCTTTACCGATGACTTTTCGAGGTAAGGGTATGTGTATTTGATAAAATACAAGTCTGAAGCCTTTGAAAGGTTCAAAAAATTTAGAAGTGAAGTTGAGAAACAGTTGGGACGAAGCATCAAGTCACTTCGATCGGATCGAGGGGTGAGTACTTGAGTGTCGAGTTCCAAGAGTATCTTAGGGAGAATGGGATTCTATCGCAGTGGACTCCGCCCGCTACACCACAATTGAATGGTGTTTCAGAGCGTCATAACCGGACTTTGATGGACATGGTTCGGTCTATGATGGGGTTCACTGAGTTGCCGCCATCTTTTTGGGGATATGCGCTTGAGACAGCGGCACTGTTGTTGAACAATGTCCATTCAAAGGCAGTTGATAAGACACCATATGAGATATGGAAAATAAGCCTCCCAAATATTTTTATCTTAGAATATGGGGGTGCCCTGCTTATGTGAAACAGGTAGTGGGAGATAAATTGGATAGTTGATCCATGTTATGTTACTTTGTGGGATATCTAAGGAATTCAGTTGGATATTATTTCTATTATCCCAGAGAAACAAAGGTGTTTATTTCTAGGAATGCAACCTTTTTGGAAAAAGAATTTCTATTGGATAGAAAAGGGGAGATGATAGAACTCGAAGAGGTCGAGAGACACCCACAATTGAAGAACCACACCCGAAGAGCCAAGAGAGGAGATACAAGCTCCTAGAAGATCCGAGAGAGTCTTGAGACCACCTATGAGGTATGGTCTGCTTCTTGAAGAGGGCCATGATGAGCCTAACCATGGATGTGATCCAAGGACCTTCAAGGAAGCGTTATCTGATGCCGATTCATCCAAGTGACTTGAAACAATGGAATCTGAGATGAATTCCATGCATTCAAACCAAGTGTGGAACCTTGTGGATCCACCCGAGGGCCTATATCCTTCGAGTGCATCAGTCTTGTGGATCCACTCGATGGATGAGTCCAAGAGAGGACATCTATCAATGTGTCATGGCGTGTCCCTATCCAAGTCTATGTCTCCCAAGATTGATGCAGAGATAGCGACGACGACAGGCATTCCTTATGCATCTGCAATTGGTAGCATCATGTATGGGATGATATCTACACGTCCTGACATGCTCAATGGTGATGCTGTCTCTTGGAAGAGTTCCAAGCAAGACAGTACTGCGGATTCCACCACTGAGGCCGAATATATTGCTGCATCAGCTGCAGCAAAGGAGGCTGTTTGGATAAGGAATTTTGTCCAAGAGTTGGGCGTCATTTCTAATGGAGTTGCTCCTGTCCCGGTGTTTTTGTGACAACACGGGAGCTATAGCTCAAGGAAAGGAGCCAAGGTCTCATCAGAAGTCCAAACATGTATTGAGAAAGTACCACATCCTCCGAAAGATTGTGGAAAGAGGAGAAGTGTCGATTGACAAAGTCTGCTCCGCAGATAATGTTGCTGATCCGCTAACTAAGCCTTTACCTGGACCATTATTCGAGAAGCATCGCAAATCGATGGGTTTGAAGCATATGGGTAGTTGGCTCTAGTGCAAGTGGGAGATTGTTAGAGTAGGTGCACGTCGAGCCAAGTGTTGGTCGAGTGTTCATGTAACGCCCCGAAAATTTAAAAGTCTACGCGAACCACATGCATTTGAGTTATTAAATTCTTTGTATTTTAATTAAAATGCTTTAATTGCATAAATTAATTAGGTTGTGCATATTTACATGTTTAAAATATATTTTTCTACATGAATGCATTAAAATGTATTTTTAATGGTTATTCGAGTTGCGATCAAGGAACGGAGACCGAGGGCTAAAAAAATAAAAAAAATTTTAATAAATAATTGTTTTTAATTATTTAAAATATGGATGATGTTTTTTCTTATTTTTGAAAATAAGAGGTTTTTGAGGTGATTTTATACGTCGGGACGAAATATTTATCGGTGTTGGTTTTTCAACAAAAATACGAACTTATGGGCAACCCGGCTAATAAATTCACAAACTTATTTAAGCAAAATTATTATTTTTTATTATTTTAATTAATCATTAATGAGCTTAATTGGGCCTAATTAACTACCTAATGGGCCTAAGCTTGGTTAGTGTTTTATTAATCTATTTAAAGTGCAATTTCTCCCCATTAAACCCTACAACTACACGTCCCACTTCCCCCAACAAATCAAACTCTTCTTTTACACAAATTACACGGCACCCACACAATAATGTTCAAGGGAGAAGCTTCAAGTTTTTTTGCAAAGGTTTTCTAGCCGTCATCTCCTCGCCGTTGTTCTTCGCAATCGTCAACGGTTTTTCGTGCTTTTAAAATGCAAAAGCACGCCATATTCTCCCTTTTACTCATCATTCACACCATAGTATTTATTTAAAATTAGATTGCATGAAAAACAAGTTGCAACCTTGAAGATTTTCGGATATGCTTATTATGTGATTTTTAAAACATGTATTTTGATCTAAAAACCATGAAATTCATGTGCTAGGGGCTGCCATGATTAGGAAGGGTAAGGGCATGTTTTTTTTCTTTATATAAGGGTCCTAGGGTGCACGACACCTTGCTGCACAATAGTTGGAAACAAACTGGAACCAATTGTTCATTTTCGTAGCATGTGTGATCGGTTGAAGGGAAAGTGATGCATGGGGGCATGAGGCTTGACCAAGCCTTGTGGTTGGGTCCTATGGGTCATGGTTAGGTCGTAGGATGTGTCCCAGGAGGGCTAGGGCTAGAGCCTTGGGCTGGGGAACAGTCCACGTGAAGTGGGACTCTCCCCCAAAACTTGCGCAGGAATCGTTCGGGAAAGAAGGGCTTGGGGCTGGCCTGCGCGCGAGCCAGGCTCGTCCATCAGTGCCAAGGGAGGTTGGCCAATGGTTGGGTCATGGGTTTGTGCACGGTGGCTCTACGTGGCTCGAGCCAAACACAAGGAGCGTGAGAAGCAAGGAAGCGTGCTGCTGCTGTGCTTGATGTGGTGGCTCGCTGTGTAGGTTTCAGGGGTTGGGTTGGTCTGGGCTGGTCTGGTCAGGGGCCGGGCGTGGTCCAGGGAAGGTTAGGGTCATGGGTGGTCGGTGGTTAGATGACTGGAAGAGCCCTAGGCTAGTAAGGATTCCTAGTGTAATTAGAACACCTCACGTACACACACATGCAATTGGGTCAAGATTCCAGCAGGTTTTTGGTCAGGCCAGGGCTAGGTTCAGGGGCTGGGCTTGCACAGTAGGCTCCCTAGATGGGTTGGCTAGGTTTTGGCTCAAGGTGGCTTGGGCGTGGCTCGAGTAAATTAGGAGATGGCTCGGTGTGTTCGATAAGGTGCCAATTTCAAAAATTAAGAAACAAAAATTGAATCCATGGGTCCACGAGGGTGGCTCATTACTTGGAAGGGTAGAATAAATCATAAAAATGCCATGTTAAAAATTTGAGATCAAAATAACGAGTTTTGAATTTAATCGCCACACTAAACACTAATTAACGAATTAATTGAAAAGCCTAGTTTTAAGCTTCATAAAATCATGAAAAATTAGGGTTAAGCTTAAATAATTATTATAAGTCTAATTTTTTAATTTGGAAATTTTATATTAAGGATTGGTTTAATTCGGGATTAAAACGCATTAATACATCACATTTAAAGATTAATTTAAAATTAATCGATTCAGGCTAAATAAAAATATGAGAAAATTCATGTAAGCTTAAATAATTATTTGGGACATGTTAGAGTCGATGAAATTAAGAATAATGTCAAAAACGGGAAGTTTTACGTCTATGGGTAAAACGGTCATTTTACACCTAAAAATTAGTTAACGTCATGGAAGTGTCCTGAATGCTGTTTTATGTGCTAATATGATTATTTTCAATGATTATGAATGTTTATGAATTCTTATATGTTAATATGTCAATTTTAAATATTTATGGAATTTTTATGTTTATGGATTTTTATGTTAAAATGTTTATTTTAAATGTTTATGATTTAAATGTTTATTTTAAACGTTTATAATGTTAAAATGTTTATTTTAAAATTTTTATTTTAAAATTTTTATAAGCTAAAACGTTTATTTTAAATGTTTATGGATTTTATTATTTAACGTGGACATCTAAAAGACATGTTGCATGATTGGTTTAAAAAGAAAAACGTTATATGCATGTTTAAATTTTATTAAGTGATGAGAATATAAAACGTTGAAGGAAGTGAAGTAATTGTGACTAATACGATGATATGTTGGAAATTTCGTGAGGGTTATGGTCCCAGTGGGAGCCCGACGATCGTGTTTCCTTGGATACAGATATGTATATGTATACGATAATATGTTAATACGTAAGGCCAAGGTCTAGTTGACCGGTGAGAGTGTTGCTGGTGTCCCCGCCGCCTAGTACTATGGTTACATGTAGATGGATCCATCGCCCAACACGTAGACGTAGACGTAGATGAACACGAAAGTCACAATTAACGATCTGAATTCAACGAAAAGAAAAAGGAATATGTATATGTTGATGATAATATGAATACATATATGTTGATGATGATATGAATATGAATATGTTTATGATGTTATGAAAACGTTTATGCAAAAGTTTATGATAAAGGTTATGAAAATATTTATGTTTAAAGATGATGCATCATTATGAAAATGTTTTCCTTTAAAGTTTATGCATCATGAAAATATTTTTGAAAACGTTCATGGTTAAAGTTTATGCATCTTCATAAACACGATATTTTAAGTACAAGTATTTTTCACTGTTGCATGTGATATGTATTATGTATTACTTGTTATCAAGGATATGACGTGTTGAGTCTTTAGACTCACTAGGTGTAATTGATGCAGGTGCTATTGATTATGAATATGTTAAGGGATGTCTTGATGGTTGACTTTGCTGAACTGAAGGTGCACATAACCCGAGAACCGACGCTAGTTTTCCGCACTAGTTATGATTTATGGATTTGGTTAAAGATATTTTATGACTTATATTTATGATTTGAGAGGTTTTTGAGAGATTATAGTATGGGCTGTATTTCTCAAATATATAGTTGGTTGTGTTAATTTTAAAATGGTTCTAAAATATTTTTATGCAAATATGCATGGTTTGGCCGATGTTATGTAAGGTTTAAAAAAAAAAAATTCTAGCACATTTTAAGAAAACGAACAAGCAGACGTTTCAGTTGGTATCAGAGCAAATGTCCTGTAAAGGTTGTGCCACCGTCAGCGTCGGAAAGATCAGTCGTCAAGCCTCAAACTTGTAAGTTTACATGCTTTATATGATTTTATGATATTACCTGCATAAGTACATGAATTATGTGTTCACGTCACATGTTTAATAGCTTTATGATAATGTATGTTTTATATGCTTTAGAATTTTTATACGCAATACAATGTGAAAAAAGAAATTATTTTATTTCAACGCATGTTGGTTTGCGGTGGAATTGGACTATGTTGATTTTGGGTTTTAGTATTGACGTTCTACTTTTTGGGCCATAGGTTAGTCTTGAAAATTATGAATGTCTTTGGGACTCATAGATTTTCTAAGAAAATAATAATGATTCGAGGATTTGTAACGACTTTGGGAGTAAAGAAAATATATAAATTGGGATTTTAAGTTTGATGAAAGATAAAATTGGTTATAACAATTTATTTTGGGTAAATAAGTTTAAAATTATCGAAATTATGTCATGAGAAAACTGTAGAAGATTAAGAATACCGAGAACTTCTGGGTTAACTGTAGGAGTTTTGAAATTAAGGACCAATTAGGATAATTTTTGGGGAAATTAAGAATTTATTTTGCAATTGTTAAGGAAATTGGGGACTTATTTAGCAATAAGCGATAATTTGATGGTTTAATTGATAGGAATTTTTGATGATTTAGACTTTTAAGAATATTTGGTACCTTAGGATATCTTGGGTATAATGTTATAAGGAATGGTTTTTAAGAATGAATCAATATTAGGCTTGAAAATCTAAGTGTTAGCGGATGCGTTTGGGATCTTACAATTGAAATATGATAAGTTGATGAACATTTTGGGTATAAAAATAAGAAAAATAATATGCAATAAGTATGGTCATCCATCTTTTAATATTGGGAATTGTAAGAAAAATTGAAATTCGAGGTTATAATAGTAATAAGCACTAAGTCATTATGGGTCTTTTTAAGTTGCGATTTGAAAATAAGGATTTAGAAGGAAAAGTTAATTGGGATCTAGAAGACGTAAGGACATTCTAGAGTTTAAATTTTATCAGAATAGCGCAGCGTAAGCGTGGATTTTGAGATACTAGAACTAAGTCTAAACTTTGGGCTATTAAGGATAAGCGAATTTCGAGGACGAAATTCAATTTAAGGGGGGAAGATTGTAACGCCCCGAAAATTTAAAAGTCCACGCTAACCACATGCATTTGAGTTATTAAATTCTTTGTATTTTAATTAAAATTCTTTAATTGCATAAATTAATTAGGTTGTGCATATTTACATGTTTAAAATATATTTTTCTACATGAATGCATTAAAATGTATTTTTAAAGGTTATTTCGAGTTGCGATCGAGGAACGGAGACCGAGAGCTAAAAAAATAAAAAAATGTTTTAATAAATAATTGTTTTAATTATTTAAAATATGGATGATGTTTTTTCTTATTTTTTAAAATAAGTGGTTTTTGAGGTGATTTTAAACGTCGGGACGAAATTTTTATCGGTGTTGGTTTTTCAACAAAAATACGAACTTATGGGCAACCCGGCTAATAAATTCACAAACTTATTTAAGCAAAATTTTTTATTATTATTTTAATTAATCATTAATGAGCTTAATTGGGCCTAATTAACTACCTAATGGGTCTAAGCTTGGTTAGTGTTTTATTAATCTATTTAAAGTGCAATTTCTCCCCATTAAACTTTACAACTACACGTCCCACTTCCCCCAACAAATCAAACTCTTCTTTTACACAAATTACACGGCACCCACACAATAATTTTCAATGGAGAAGCTTCAAGTTTTTTTGCAAAGGTTTTCTAGCCGTCGTTTCCTCGCCGTTGTTCTTCGCAATCGTCAATGGTTTTTCGTGCGTTTAAAATGCAAAAGCACGCCATATTCTCCCTTTTACTCATCATTCACACCATAGTATTTATTTAAAATTAGATTGCATGAAAAACAAGTTGCAACCTTGAAGATTTTCGGATATGCTTATTATGTGATTTTTAAAACATGTATTTTGATCTAAAAACCATGAAATTCATGTGCTAAGGGGCTGCCATGATTAGGAAGGGTAAGGGCATGTTTTTTTTCTTGATATAAGGGTCCTAGGATGCACGACACCTTGCTACACAATAGTTGGAAACAAACTGGAACCAATTGTTTATTTTTGTAGCATATGTGATCGGTTGAAGGGAAAGTGATGCATGGGGGCATGAGGCTCGACCAAGCCTTGTGGTTGGGTCCTAGGGGTCATGGTTAGGTCGTAGGATGGGTCCTAGGAGGGCTAGGGCTAGAACCTTGGGCTGGGGAAGAGTCCACGTGAAGTGGGACTCTCCCCCAAAACTTGCGCAGGAATCGTTCGGGAAAGAAGGGCTTGGGGCTGGCCTGCGCGTGAGCCAGGCTGGTCCATCAGGGCCAAGGGAGGTTGGCCAATGGTTGGGTCATGGGTTTGTGCAGGAAGGCTCGACGTGGCTCGAGCCAAACACAAGGAGCGTGAGAAGCAAGGAAGCGTGCTGCTGCTGTGCTTGACGTGGTGGCTCGCTGTGTAGGTTTCAGGGGTTGGGTTGGTCTGGGCTGGTCTGGTCAGGGGCTGGGCGTGGTCCAGGGAAGGTTAGGGTCATGGGTGGTCGGTGGTTAGATGGCTGGAAGAGCCCTAGGCTAGTAAGGATTCCTAGGGTAATTAGAACACCTCACGTACACACACATGCAATTGGGTCAAGTTTCCAGCAGGTTTTTGGTCAGGCCAGGGCTTGGTTCAGGGGCTGGGCTTGCACAATAGGCTCCTTAGATGGGTTGTCTAGGTTTTGGCTCAAGGTGGCTCGGGCATGGCTCGAGTAAATTAGGAGATGGCTCGGTGTGTTCGATAAGGTGCCAATTTCGAAAATTAAGAAACAAAAATTGAATCCATGGGTCTACATGGGTGGCTCATGACGTGGAAGTGTAGAATAAATCATAAAAATGCTATGTTAAAAATTTGAGATCAAAATAACGAGTTTTGAATTTAATCGGGATTTAATCGCTCCACTAAACGCTAATTAACGAATTAATTAAAACGCCTAATTTTAAGCTTCATAAAATTATGAAAAATTAGGGTTAAGCTTAAATAATTATTATAAGTCTAATTTTTACTTTGGGAATTTTATATTTAGGATTGGTTTAATTCGGGATTAAAACGCATTAATAAGTCACATTTAAAGATTAATTTAAAATTAATCGATTCAGGCTAAATAAAAATATGAGAAAAATCTTGTAAGCTTAAATAATTATTTGGGACATGTTAGTGTCGATGAAATTAAGAATAATGTCAAAAACGGGAAATTTTACGTCTATGGGTAAAACGGTCATTTTACACCTAAAAATTAGTTAACGTCATGGCAGTGCTCTGAATGCTGTTTTATGTGCTAATATGATTATTTTCAATGATTATGAATGTTTATGAATTCTTATATGTTAATATGTCAATTTTAAATGTTTATGGAATTTTTATGTTTATGGATTTTTATGTTAAAATGTTTATTTTAAATGTTTATTTTAAACGTTTATAATGTTAAAATGTTTATTTTAAAATGTTTATGGCTTTATATAATTTTTATAAGCTAAAACGTTTATTTTAAATGTTTATGGATTTTATGATTTAACGTGGACATCTAAAAGACATGTTGCATGCTTGGTTTAAAAAGAAAAACGTTATATGCATGTTTAAATTTTATTAAGTAATGAGAATATAAAACATTGAAGGAAGTGAAGTAATTGTGACTAATACAATGATATGTTGGAAATTTCGTGAGGGTTAGGGTCCCAGTGGGAGCCCGACGATCGTGTTTCCTTGGATACGGATATGTATATGTATACGATAATATGTTAATACGTAAGGCCAAGGCCCAGTTGACCGGTGAGAGTGTTGCTGGGGCCCCCGCCGCCCAGTACTGTGGTTACATGTAGATGGATCCGTCGCCCAACACGTAGACGTAGACGTAGATGAACACGAAAGTCACAATTAACGATCTGAATTCAACGAAAAGAAAAAGGAATATGTATATGTTGATGATGATATGAATATGAATAAGTTTATGATGTTATGAAAATGTTTATTGAAAAGTTTATGATTAAGGTTATGAAAATATTTATGTTTAAAGATGATGCATCATTATAAAAATGGTTTCCTTTAAAGTTTATGCATCTTCATAAACACGATATTTTAAGTACAAGTATTTTTCACTGTTGAATGTGATCTGTATTATGTATTACTTGTTATCAAGGATATGACGTGTTGAGTCTTTAGACTCACTAGGTGTGATTGATGCAGGTGCTATTGATTATGAATATGTTAAGGGAGGTCTTGATGGTTGATGTAAGGTCCAAAATTAAGACGACGTAATCCAACAGCATGCAAATCTAGGAATTCTGAAAAATGGTTAATTAAATCATTTTAATTACTTAATTGATTATGTGATATGCATGATTATATGTTAAATAGGATTTTATTGTCATTATGCATAAAATTGTATTTTTTTAAGGATTAAGCAAGTTGCGATCGAAGAACGGAGACCGAGGGCTGAATAACGAAAAATATTTTTATTAGATAATTATTTTTAATTATTTAAAATATGATTTGTGGATGGTTTTCTTATTTTTGGAAAATATGGGGTTTTGAAATGATTTAATACGCCGGGATGTAAATTTTTATCGGTGTTAGATTTTCAACAAAAATATAAACGTTTTGGCAACCCGGCTAATAAATTCACAAATTTATTTAAACAAAAACTTTGGTTAAATTTTATTTATGTCCTAATTAGACTAATGAGCCTAATTTAATAGCTTAATAGGCCTAAAGCCTAGTTAGTAAACTAATTAGGATATAATACGTTGATTAACCTACCCCTAGCATCACAATTCACGCCACCCACTAATTTGAAAAATCTGAAATTCTCTCCCAATCTCACCATAGCACACGGCACACACCATCACTAATTTGAAGAAGAAATTTCGAATGTTCAAGCAAAAGTTCAAGCCAAGGTGTCCCTCCGTTCTTCGTCGTCAACGGATTTTCGTGCGTAAATTACGCAAAGGCACGCCTATTCTTTCCTTCTAGAACCATCAACACATCATAGTATTTGTTTATGCATGAAAAACATGAAAACAAGTGTTACTTTGATAGATTTTCGTTTTTGATCATAACGTGAATTGTTAAGCAAGGTTTTTGATTCAAAAATCATGTTTTATATGTGTTAAAGGGGCTGCCATGATCAGGACATGCTTAGACATTGTTTTAGACGAATTTAGACACCAAAAACAGCACCTAAAACTCCAGACACGAACCTGTACACAAAAACGCTGCAATTTGATGTCATGGGCTCCTGTTCGGGTCTTATGTTTCAATGGTGGGGCTTGGTGCGGTTGGGTCTAGGGGTTGGCCAGGGTCACGAGGGAGTCAAGGGTAGGGTCTTAATCATGCTAGGGTTTGAGTTAAGTGGGCTGGGAGGAGTCCTTGTTGGGAAGGACACCACACGAGAACCACATCAAAGGGGCTGCGTGAGTTTCAGTAGCTGTTGCAGGGGGAAAGGATTGGCCAGGGGCTTTGGGGCGAACCAGGCTAGGTCCTTAGGGTCCTAGGATGATGGACACGGGTTGGACCAGGGGCTGGGACATACGGGTTGGCTGCTGGTCCAAGAAACGAGAGGGAAGAGCATGGCAGCAAGCTGGGGCGTGAGGTGCTGTCCAACTTCAGGAGTTTGCTGCTCACGTCCAGGGGCTTGGGTTGGTATGGGTATGGTCTAGGCATTGTCCAGGGTCAGTTAGGGTCAGGGTGGTTTGATGGTTAAGGGTTGGGAGGAGTCCTAGCATAGGTAGGAGTTCAATGGCTCAAGGTAACACCACACCACACACACATGCAGAAACATGGGTCTACTTCCAGCATGTTTTTGAGAGGGTTAGGGTCATGTTATATGGGCTGGGCATGGTTAGTAGGGTCCCTAGGTGGGTTGGCTAGGGTTTGTTTCAAGGTGGTTCGGGCGTGGCTCGAGTAAATTAGGAGATGGCTCGGTGTGTTCGATAAGGTGTCAAAAACGAAAATAATAAAGCTAAATTTAAATCCAAGGGTCCACGGGGGTGGCTCACGACTTGGAAGGGTAGGATAAATCACAAAAATGCTATGTTAAAAATTTGGGATAAAAATAACGAGTTTTGGATTTATCCGGGATTTAATCGCCGCACGAAACGCTAATTAACGAGTTAATTGAAACGCCTAGTTTTAAGCTTTATAAAATTATGAAAAATTATATTTAAGCTTAAATAATTATTATAAGTCTAATTTTTAAATTTGGAAATTTAATAATAAGGTTTGGTTTAATTCGGGATTAAAACGCATTAATACGTCACATTTAAAGATTAATTTAAAAGTAATCGAATTAAGCTAAATAAAAATATGAGAAAATTCATGTAGGCTTAAATAATTATTTGGGACACGTTAGTGTCAATGAAATTAAGAAAAAGTCAAAAACGTGAAATTTTACATTTAGGGGTAAAACGGTCTTTTTACACCTAGAAATTAGTAAACGTCATGGCAGTGTCCTAAATGCTATTTTATATGCTAATATGATTATTTTTCATGATTATGGATGTTTTTGAATTTTTATATGTTAAAACGCTTATTTTAAATGTTCATGAATTGTTATGGATTAATCTTTGACATTTAAAAGATATGTTGCATGCTTGGTTTCAAAAATAAAACGATATGTATATACATGATTTCTTTTATTAAGTGATGATAACATGTTGAAGGACGTGAAGAGATTGTGACTACTACATGTTGGAAATATCGTGAGGGTTATGGTCCCACTGGGAGCCCGACGATCGTGTTTCCTTGGATACGGATACGAATACGTGATACGAATACGAATACGTGATACGAATACGAATATATTAATACGTTGGCCAAGGCCCAGTTGACGGGTGAGAGTGTTGCTGGTGTCCCCGCCGCCCAGTACTGTGGTTTCTCTAGATGGATCCATCGCCCAATACGATCAAGAATACGAGTCACAATCACGAACTGAATTCAACACACACGAATATGAATATCAATATGAGGACATGAATATGTTGATATGAATTTGGATATGAATATGAATATGTTTATGTTTATATGAAAATGTTTATGCGTAAGATTATGAAAACGTTTTTTATTTAAAGTTTTATGCATCATGAAAATATTTACGAAAATGTTTATGTTTATGCATCTTCGCGAAAATGATATTTTAAGTACAAGTATTTTTCACTGTTATATGTTAACTGTATTACGTATTACTTGTTATTAAAGGTAAGATGTGTTGAGTCTTTAGACTCACTAGGTGTGTTGATTCAGGTGATATTAATAATTATGATGTTGGAGGGCTTGACGGGTGACTCTGCTGGACTGTTGGTGCACACAACCCGAGGACCAGCGCTTCTATTTCCGCATTTAAGTTCATGATTTTAAGTTAAAGATTTTTATGACATTTTATTTATGTTTTTTGAGATATTTTTGAGAGGTTTAGTATGAGCTATACTTTTCAAATTATTGTTTTTTAGGTTTGGTAAACATGCGACGATTCTATTTTATAACTATTGCACTTGATTTTTAAAATGCTAGTTAGTTGATGTTTTATTTTAAAAAGATAAAATATTTTATTAAAATATTTCATGTGGTAAACGTATATAGCCGAAAATTGAGTGTTAAATAAAAAAAATTCTAGTACTTTTAAAGCAATAAAAAGGGCAGGACGTTTTAGTAAAAAGGGCAGGACGTTTTAGTTGACTTTGCTGGACTGAAGGTGCACATAACCCGAGGACCGACGCTAGTTTTCCGCACTAGTTATGATTTATGGATTTTGTTAAAGATATTTTATGACTTATATTTATGATTTGAGAGGTTTTTGAGAGATTATAGTATGGGCTGTATTTCTCAAATATATAGTTGGTTGTTTTAATTTTAAAATGGTTCTAAAATATTTTTATGCAAATGTGCATGGTTCGGCCGATGCTATGTAAGGTTTTTTTTTAAAAAAAATTGTAGGACATTTTAAGAAAACGAATAAGCAGACGTTTCAGTTGGTATCAGAGCAAAGGTCCTCTAAAGGGTTGTGCCACCGTCAGCGTCGGAAAGATCAGTCGTCAAGCCTCAAACTTGTAAGTTTACATGCTTTATATGATTTTATGATATTACCTGCATAAGTACATGAATTATGTGTTCACGTCACATGTTTAATAGCTTTATGATAATGTATGTTTTATATGCTTTAGAATTTTTATACGCAATACAATGTGAAATAAGAAATTATTTTATTTCAACGCATGTTGGTTTGCGGTGGAATTGGACTATGTTGATTTTGGGTTTTAGTATTGACGTTCTACTTTTTGGGCCATAGGTTAGTCTTGAAAATT
This sequence comes from Primulina huaijiensis, assembly GCF_012295235.1. Taxonomy (NCBI): domain Eukaryota; kingdom Viridiplantae; phylum Streptophyta; class Magnoliopsida; order Lamiales; family Gesneriaceae; genus Primulina; species Primulina huaijiensis. The sequence goes on along the minus strand of NC_133319.1, from coordinate 8,485,808 downwards.
ATGAATGTCTTTGGGACACGTAGATTTTCTAAGAAAATATTTGTGATTCGTGGTTACTAATTGAATTAATTTTTGGGAATTACTCATAAGTAATAATGATTCGAGGATTTGTAACGACTTTGGGAGTAAAGAAAATATATAAATTGGGATTTTAAGTTTGATGAAAGATAAAATTGGTTATAACAATTGATTTTGGGTAAATAAGTTTAAAATTATCGAAATTATGTCATGAGAAAACTGTAGAAGATTAAGAATACCGAGAACTTATGGGTTAACTGTAGGATTTTTGAAATTAAGGACCAATTAGAATAATGTTTTGGGGAAATTAAGAATTTATTTTGCAATTGTTAAGGAAATTGAGGACTAATTTGGCAATAAGCGATAATTTGATGGTTTAATTGATAGGAATTTTTGATGATTTAGACTTTTAAGAATATTTGGAACCTTGGGATATCTTGGGTATAATGTTATAACGAATGGTTTTTAAGAATGAATCAATATTAGGCTTGAAAATCTAAGTGTTAGAGGATGTGTTTGGGATCTTACGATTGAAATATGATAAGTTGATGAACATTTTTGGTATAAAAATAAGGAAAATAATATACGATAAGTATGGTCATCCATTTTTTAATATTGGGAATTGTAAGAAAAATTGAAATTCGAGGTTATAATAGTAATAAGCACTAAGTCATTATGGGTCTTTTTAAGTTGCGATTTGAAAATAAAGATTTAGAAGGAAAAGTTAATTGGGATCTAGAAGACGTAAGGACATTCTAGAGTTTAAGTTTTATCAGAATAGCGCAGCGTAAGCGTGGATTTTTGGGATACTAGAACTAAGTCTAAACTTTGGGTTATTAAGGATAAGCGAATTTTGAGGACGAAATTCAATTTAAGGGGGGAAGATTGTAACGCCCCGAAAATTTAAAAGTCCACGCGAACCACATGCATTTGAGTTATTAAATTCTTTGTATTTTAATTAAAATTCATTAATTGCATAAATTAATTAGGTTGTGCATATTTACATGTTTAAAATATATTTTTCTACATGAATGCATTAAAATGTATTTTTAAAGGTTATTCGAGTTGCGATCGAGGAACGGAGACCGAGGGCTAAAAAAATGTTTTAATAAATAATTGTTTTTAATAATTTAAAATATGGATGATGTTTTTTCTTATTTTTGAAAATAAGGGGTTTTTGAGGTGATTTTATACGTCGGGATGAATTTTTTATCGGTGTTGGTTTTTCAACAAAAATACGAACTTATGGGCAACCCCGCTAATAAATTCACAAACTTATTTAAGCAAATTTTTTTTTTTATTTTAATTAATCATTAATGAGCTTAATTGGGCCTAATTAACTACCTAATGGGCCTAAGCTTGGTTAGTGTTTTATTAATCTATTTAAAGTGCAATTTCTCCCCATTAAACCCTACAACTACACGTCCCACTTCCCCCAACAAATCACACTCTTCTTTTACACAAATTACACGGCACCCACACAATAATTTTCAAGGGAGAACTTCAAGTTTTTTGGCAAAGGTTTTCTAGCCGTCGTCTCCACGCCGTTGTTCTTCGCAATCGTCAACGGTTTTTTGTGCATTTAAAATGCAAAAGCACGCCATATTCTCCCTTTTACTCATCATTCACACCATAGTATTTATTTAAAATTAGATTGCATGAAAAACAAGTTGCAACCTTGAAGATTTTCGGATATGCTTATTATGTGATTTTTAAAACATTTATTTTGATCTAAAAACCATGAAATTCATGTGCTAAGGGGCTGCCATGATTAGGAAGGGTAAGGGCATGTTTTTTTTCATGATATAAGGGTCCTAGGATGCACGACACCTTGCTGCACAATAGTTGGAAACAAACTGGAACCAATTGTTTATTTTCGTGGCATGTGTGATCGGTTGAAGGGAAAGTGATGCATGGGGGCATGAGGCTTGACCAAGCCTTGTGGTTGGGTCCTAGGGGTCATGGTTAGCTTGTAGGATGGGTCCTAGGAGGGCTAGGGCTAGAGCCTTGGGCTGGGGAAGAGTCCACGTGAAGTGGGACTCTCCCCCAAAACTTGCGCAGGAATCGTTCGGGAAAGAAGGGCTTGGGGCTGGCCTGCGCGCGAGCCAGGCTGGTCCATCAGTGCCAAGGGAGGTTGGCCAATGGTTGGGTCATGGGTTTGTGCAGGGTGGCTTGACGTGGCTCGAGCCAAACACAAGGAGCGTGAGAAGCAAGGAAGCGTGCTGCTGCTGTGCTTGATGTGGTGGCTCGCTGTGTAGGTTTCAGGTGTTGGGTTGGTCTGGGCTGGTCTGGTCGGGGGCTGGGCGTGGTCTAGGGAAGGTTAGGGTCATGGGTGGTCGGTGGTTAGATGGCTGGAAGAGCCCTAGGCTAGTAAGGATTCCTAGTGTAATTAGAACACCTCACGTACACACACATGCAATTGGGTAAAGTTTCCATCAGGTTTTTGGTCGGGCCAGGGCTAGGTTCAGGGGCTGGCCTTGCTCAGTAGGCTCCCCAAATGGGTTGGCTAGATTTTGGCTCAAGGTGGCTCGGGCGTGGCTCGAGTAAATTAGGAGATGGCTCGGTGTGTTCGATAAGATGCCAATTTAAAAAATTTAAGAAACAAAAATTGAATCCATGGGTCCACGGGGGTGGCTCATGACTTGGAAGGGTAGAATAAATCATAAAAATGCTATGTTAAAAATTTGAGATCAAAATAACGAGTTTTGAATTTAATCGGGATTTAATCGCCCCACTAAACGCTAATTAACGAATTAATTGAAAAGCCTAGTTTAAGCTTCATAAAATTATGAAAAATTAGGGTTAAGCTTAAATAATTATTATAAATCTAAGTTTTTAATTTGGGAATTTTATATTAAGGATTGGTTTAATTCGGGTTAAAACGCATTAATACGTCACATTTAAAGATTAATTTAAAATTAATCGATTCAGGCTAAATAAAAATATGAGAAAATTCATGTAAGCTTAAATAATTATTTGGGACATGCTAGAGTCGATGAAATTAAGAATAATGTCAAAAACGGGAAATTTTACGTCTATGGGTAAAACAGTCATTTTACACCTAAAAATTAGTTAACGTCATGGCAGTGCCCTGAATGCTGTTTTATGTGCTAATATGATTATTTTCAAAGATTATGAATGTTTATGAATTCTTATATGTTAATATGTCAATTTTAAATCTTTATGGAATTTTTATGTTAAAATGTTTATGATTTAAATGTTTATTTTAAACGTTTATGATGTTAAAATGTTTATTTTAAAATGTTTATGGCTTTATATAATTTTTATAAGCTAAAACGTTTATTTTAAATGTTTATGGATTTTATGATTTAATGTGGACATCTAAAAGACATGTTGCATGCTTGGTTTAAAAAGAAAAACGTTATATGCATGTTTAAATTTTATTTTGTGATGAGAATATAAAACTTTAAAAGAAGTGAAGTAATTGTGACTAATACGATGATATGTTGGAAATTTCATGAGGGTTATGGTCCCAGTGGGGGCCCGACGATCGTGTTTCCTTGGATACGGATATGTATATGTATACGATAATATGTTAATACGTAAGGCCAAGGCCCAGTTGACTGGTGAGAGTGTTGCTGGTGTCCCCGCCGCCCAGTACTGTGGTTACATGTAGATGGATCCATCGCCCAACACGTAGACGTATACGTAGATGAAAACGAAAGTCACAATTAACGATCTGAATTCAACGAAAAGAAAAAAGAATATGTGTATGTTGATGATAATATGAATACGTATATGTTGATGATGATATGAATATGAATATGTTTATGATGTTATGAAAATGTTTATGCAAAAGTTTATGATAAAGGTTATGAAAATATTTATGTTTAAAGATGATGCATCATTATGAAAATGTTTTCCTTTAAAGTTTATGCATCATGAAAATATTTTTGAAAACGTTCATGGTTAAAGTTTATGCATCTTCATAAAAATGAAATTTTAAGTACAAGTATTTTTCACTGTTGCATGTGATCTGTATTATGTATTACTTGTTATCAAGGATATGACGTGTTGAGTCTTTAGACTCACTAGGTGTGATTGATGCAGGTGCTATTGATTATGAATATGTTAAGGGAGGTCTTGATGGTTGACTTTGCTGGACTGAAGGTGCACATAACCCGAGGACCGACGCTAGTTTTTCGCACTAGTTATGATTTATGATTTTTAAGAATTTGTTAAAGATATTTTATGACTTATATTTATGATTTGAGAGGTTTTTGAGAGATTATAGTATGGGCTGTATTTCTCAAATATATAGTTTGTTGTTTTAATTTTAAAATGGTTCTAAAATATTTTTATGAAAATGTGCATGGTTCGGCCGATGCTATGTAAGGTTTAAAAAAAAAAAATTCTAGCACATTTTAAGAAAACGAAGCAGCAGACTTTTCAGTTCACAATGAAACTCTATGTATAAACTGTCTTTATTTTAATAATATTTGAAATTATTGTTTTGGCACTTCTTTATTTGTATACCCATGCTAGCTGCATAGATAAAGTACTTGAATATAAAAATAGTAGAAAGAATATGAGATGCTCATATGATGAGTATCATGAAACTCATATTTGGAATACTGTATATTCTAAATAGTTCCTAGTCGATTCAGCCTCCGCTAAGAAGGATATAGGCGCTCGAGTTTGAGACTAGTATCTGCGATGTGAGTACCATGTTTCATTGGTGGGGGACATTGTGATGTCCGAGCATGCAGATATGTGCTCCTGGTAGAGTGCACTGAACTACCCTCCATTTAGGACTTTCCAAGTGGTTCTCACTTATCGAGTTGAAACGTCCTAGTTTATGGTTGTACACCATTAGTCCTTATGACCCGGGACAACATTGATACTCTATATGACTTGTTTAGCGACTCTCATGGGGTCATCAGGTGGCAAAGTAAGGTGTTCTGTCGAAACATATAGGAGTCGATGCATTGTAGTCGGGGATTCACCGCTTACCTTCGGGTATGGATATCCTATTTGTATGTAGTATGAAATCTCTGATCAGAGTATGGTGGAAATTATGAAAGGAGTTTCATAGATTACACAATCGATGCAACTATGACAAGATACATAGTATCGATTCATTGACAACTCTCGATAAACCAATAGTTGTCGAATCGGTCAGGATATATGATTTGAAGGGACCGTACTGTACGCTAACACAATTGAATGGTTCTTGCAGGCACTATCATTTGATACCTAGGGAATCATGTAAGCGATGCTGCTAGGCATTTAACATGATTGGTTGGGTACTATCAGACTTGAGTTCTGATGTTCTTATTATCAAGGAGTTGATAAGTAAGAATGGAGCAATTGGGGTATGCTCATATAAGGACATGTTTAGTCCCGAATCACATGGAGATGTGAACCCACGGCTAGTTGTATCAATGAACCATTGAGGGCCACACAAATGCTAACCTGTTAGATCCCGTTGAGAAGTAAAATAGTTCAATGTGTTGACCGGCTTATAAAAGAGTTTATATGCGCCAATAAAAATAGAAATATGATTTCTATAAGGAGAATGTAACTTTTAATTTGAGTAAGTGTTCCTATATTAAAAGTTGACCAAATAAATAATGTATTTGAAAATTGTGATTTTCATAAACATTATTATGGACTAAATTTAATTAATTCAAGTGTTGAATTAATTAAAGACTAGTGGGCCTAGTAGAGTCTAAATAATTAAATTCATTCACGTGTTGAATTAATTAAACAATATTTGGTCTTGTAGAGCCAAATAGGAAATAATTATTCAACTAGTGGGCTTGAGTAAAATCAAGTAATGATTAATTGGTCTCAAAATTGTTTGGGTCAACTAAATTAAAGTCCATGGGCTTTGTAATAGTTACAAACCCAAATAGAAAAGCATGCAAGGGAGGTGAATGGTTGGAGACAAATTTTTGAGTCAAAAGGCATGCATGTCTTTGGGACACACTTTACTTTTTACACAACCAAGAAAAATGTTCCCCCTTCTCTCCAAGAGTGAGATGGCCGAATTTTTCATCCTCATTCTCTCCAATTTTTTCTTCTTCAATTGTTGAGAAAAGAAAAGTGTTCTCAAAGAAAAAACCTCTAATTTTTCTAGTGCAAAATTAGAGGGGATCTACCTAGTTGGTGGTGGGCTTAATATTTGAGCAAGGAGTGCTCAAAAGAGTGGTGGTGGGCTTAATATTTGAGCAAGGAGTGCTCAAAAGAGAAGCTTGTGGATTGTCTTCCTTCAAGAGCTAAGTTGTTTACAACTTAGTTGGAGCCAAACATCAATCCTTGTGATTGATAGGTAATTTTCTTAAACACCCTATGAATGTGATATTTTGTGTTTTGCTTATTTGCTACACTACTTTGTGAGGTACTTGGTTTTTGTTCTTGTTGAAACAAATTTTTTAAAACTTCCGTTGCGCAACCGGTCACCGTAACCGATCCACTTTCAAAATGAAGGATTTTAGACGGTTTGGAGAAACAATGCTCCAATTAAGAGGAGATAAAGAACTTCAACCAGAAGAAATAGAATGTCTTAAGATAGCTCTACATAAGAATGAAGTAGAGTTTGAGTCTAAGGTATTCTTAGAAGCTGTCAAAAAAGGATAAAAGAAAATTACAATGAAGATCTTTTGGCATGGTGGGATAAAAACCAACTCAAATCTTGCCTTAAAATTAATGAAGGCAATGCATATGAATTTATCCGTTGCAAGCCTATCCCAATGAACATAATTGATCAAAGAGATATGCAGATTATAATCAAGGAACATCTGGACCTTGGTTTGATCAAAGAAAAAATTAACCATACAGCTGCCCAGGATTCTTGGTAAGAAATCATGGTGAAATAAAAAAGAACAAACACAGACTAGTTATTAATTATCAAGAGATAAATAAGATTCTGGAGTTTGATGGGTACTTTATACCTAGTAGAGAACATCTAATCAGTTGCATACGCTATGCAAAGATATTCTCTAAGTTTGATTGTAAGTCTGGTTTTTATCAGATTCAGATTCAGGAAGAAAGCAAGAAATTCACAGCTTTTTCCACACCACAAGGACACTATATCTGGAAAGTATTACCAATGTGATTGGCTAATTCACCACAGATATTTTAGAGGAAAATAGATAATCTATTTAAAGATTATTTCAAATTTATGTTTGTCTATATTGATGATGTGTTGATCACATCTAAAAATATGGAAGAACATATTAAACATCTAGAGATTTTCTCTGATGTTTGTAAAAAGGAAGGACTTGTTCTATCAGGAAAGAAAGCAGTCATTGCCACAAGAAAGATTGAATTTCTAGTAATAGAAATCGATGAGTCTGGAATAATTTTGCAGGATCATATAGTAGAAAAGGTGCAAAATTTTCCAAACGAACTAAAAGAAAAGAAACAACTTCAAAGTTTTCTGGGAGTTGTTAATTTTGCTGGGATGTTTATTAAAAACCTAGAAAAACATAGGAAAGTGTTTATTCCATTACTGAAAATAGATTCAAAATTTATATGGACAAAAGAACACACACATGGACTTAGTCGACTAAAGGAGATTTGTAAAAATCTTCCAAAAATGGCTATTCCTCAAGATGAAGATGATCTGGTATTATATACGGATGCCAGTGATCATTGGTGGGCAGCAGTCTTAACAAAGCTCACTCCAGAAGGAGAACAGCCAGACATATATTGCAGTGGACTATTCTCGATGCAGAAGCCATAAGATGGCCTATCAACAAAAAAGAATATGTAGTAAAAAAGGCTTCTGAAAAATTACCATTATTCTTACTCGCAAAGAAATTCACTTTAAAGTTGATAATACACAGATAAAAGCTTTCTTAAGGAATATAATTTAGTCAAAACCCGAGAAAGCCAGATTATTAAGATGGCAAGCACTATGTCAGAATTATATTTTTGATATTGTGATAATTAAATCACATGAAAATATTCTGCAGATTTTTTAACAGGAGATGGACAACGGTGATATCGATGCCATCATCAAGATGTAGAGGCATTAGAGGGAACACCTTGAAATACTTCAAAACGAGTTCAACAAGCTGGACTTAAACGCAGAAGTTGCGGGAAGGCTATAACAAGCCAATAAGAGAATTGTCTCTGATAGAATCACATGATGTTTACAGGCTTATACTCAGTTCTGGTCTGTAATGCAAAGACCTATCCTCCAAGGCATTGAGAAGCCACTGGTTCCCAAATGGAGAGTTTTCGAGTACATGACTTTATACCTGAAGCAGGAGATTCAAATACCCCTAGCACAAGTGTTCAGTCGGGATCATCTATAGATGAGTCGGCAGAAACAAAAATTGAGACTCCAGATCCTTATCTTGAGTCCTCAAGTCAACCCTTCAACTCGGGGATTGAAGAGGGAAAGATCAACAATAGACCTAATACTGACAAGGGTAAATCTAAGGTTGATACTAATGAAGCTGCAATTTCTCCATTTTAGGTTTACCAACAAAACTGGGAGAAATTAAAAACAAGAGTAGGCATTAACCCAGCTAGGATCAGGATTGATTTTTCAGAAAAATATCTTAGGGTATGGATGAAACCAAATTCATATCCAAAGGAGGTCAAATCTTGGTTTGAATTCGGGGCTCTTGCCTCAATTTATACCACATCGCCAAGCTTCCCAGAAATTTCTGGATTACCAAAATGGATCCAGGAATCAGTTCATGAAACTTGGGCAAATAACGATTATTTGTCCAGAAGAGACATTCTGAAACTATACTTTTTCGGTACAGTACCAGAACCAGCAGGAAAAAGATCACACGAAGCTTTTCATTTTATCAAGTTAAGGAGGCCAGATACAAATGTTCAGAAATTTATCAAGGATCCTCCGTCAGAAGAAACACCACTTGTTGCTTCAATAACTGAAGATGACATTTCCACCAGAAGAGCATGGGGTCTATGGGTTTGTCTCACTGAAATGGGCAAAGTAAAGTTTCCGTTTAAGTGTTATCTTAATTCGGTAAACGGATCATTCCTGTTAAATACTATGACAAGAAAAACCACAAGTTTTGCAGAAGATATATTCGAAAAAAAAGAAATTTTCTATGGAATAGCAAGTTGTCGGGGAGTAAAGAAATTCGTCGGAAATTCTGCAATATGGCTCATGTGGAAGATGGTCAGAACAAATCTGCCCAGAATGCCGAAACCAAAAAGAGCCAGAATTCAGCAAGGGCTTCAGACCTCGAGCAGATAGGAAGCATCTTGCAGAAACATGACCAAGTAGTGAAGGACAACAGTCACGTTTTCCTCGGAGACATCAAAAGTTTAAGATTCCTCGACAAAAATAAGTGGACATGTGAACCTAATCACTTTTTCTTGGGGATAACAAAAGTATAAAGATTCCCCGACAAAAGATAGTGGGCATGTGAATAACCCACTAAATGAACAGGAAAACTGGGACTCAATTTTACCTATAAAAACCGGAAAAATGAGAACCAGTAAAAATACACAAGAAAAAAATCGGAACCTTAAAAAAATGTATTTCACTTGTATGAAGGTTTCTAAAAGGCGCATCAAGGCAATAAGAAGGGCGCTGAAAAATTTCAAAGATTTCCACAAAAGGCTGAAGAAATCAAGAAATGAAATATCAGTTGATATCATACAAGGAAATATCTACTGGTTATGCAAGCAGATAAAAACCGAAGAACTAACTGTTTCTAGATTAATGATCTAGAAGAATACAAATCAAGAAAAGTGGAGGGACCATCCAACCACTCCACCAGATAAGGCCAACCACAGCTGGAAGGCATCAAGTTATAGCAAGAATTTGAAGTCCGAAATACAAATCTGCTAGGGGCTTCAATAAATAAGAAGGTAGAAGGAAGATGAAGACATCACTCAACATCTTCGTTTTTCTTCAAAATAATTTGTAATATTTCTCTTTCAAGTTTATGTATGTTGTAAGTTCAGCTACTAAACAAATTTTTCCTCCACTATAGGAGGTTACTATGTAATAATAATTCGTAAGCTTGAATAAAAGAACCAAGGCTTTTGCCCCTCTCATGTATTATTTTCAAATTAAGCTTTTACTATATACCCTGAGGTATGAAACGAAACAGGGTTGTGCTAAGTGCTGCTGAAGGAATCTGCGTCAAAAACCATCGGTTGCGATTGTATGGTTAGACTGTGAGGAGCAGTATGTAAAACTCGGTGGATATAACCCGGTGGCCGTTTGGTCAAAAAGGTAAAATGTTCAATTTATTATACGGAAGCATGATAGACCTTTTATAAAAAAAGATAAAAAAAATGGTATATATGATGGAAACCTTGCATAGCTGTATGTATTGGGGCTATATGCCTTTAAGAACAGGCTCGATAGGTATAACAATGTCACACACCATAATTAGAGGAAAAGGGCATCAATGGAAATTTTAAAAATTGGGGTAGTTAAAACTAAGTTTTGAAGGGTGGAGTAGTAAAAAGAAAGTTGAGAAGGGAGTTGGGTATTTTTAAATAAGTTGCCCATAATAATTTCATAGATAATTGAGATTAATATTATTACACATATATTTTCCATTTTCCTTAGCCATCTCCATCCCTTCATTTCAAACAACAAATTGACCAAAAATAGAAGCAGATTCACCGAGGAAATATAACTTCTCTCCTATGGTTAGATATGATGTAATATCCCGACTTGTTATCATGTTATTGTTGATGATGTAGTTCATGATTTATTGTGTTAAGGTATGGTTATAGATAAGTTAATGGTTATTGGTAATGGATATATTTATTTGAAATGGTTTAATACGGTTAGTGTTTATGGTTATTGTTTGGAGTTATGTTATGGTTAGTGTTGTGTATAGAAATGAATGAGGTTTGTTGATGGTTGTGTTGGATGAATTGAGGATATATTGGGATGCTAATTGCATTGGTATTGGATAGTGTTGGAAAAGGTTGGATTTAAGGTGAATTGGGATGTAGTTTTTGTAATGTCCGAGAATTTTATGTTGCTAATATGGGATTAATGATTATGATTTGTAGCGTCTATAGATGGACCACGTTGCGAGCCGAATGGGACGTGCATGAGTTAGCATAGGTTGAAATCCCGTAGGTATCGCGCACATGCGCGGCAGAGATGCGCGCATATGCGCGAGTCCCATGTGCCGAGGTCGAAGACCTCGCGCATATGCACGAGAAGCGACGCGCATATGCGCGCGCGAGCTGATGGAATTGAATGTATGCCGAGGCCGTAGGTCTCGCGCATATGCGCCGGTTGGGGTCGCGCATATGCGCGAGACGTGCAGAATGAAAAATAAGCCAAGTGTCTTTGCCATGCAATATATGTGCCAAGTCTTCATTTCTTCACTCATTCAGCAGCTGAAAAATCGAGAACACCTCCATGGAAGCCTCAAGAATGCTCATAGCATAGAACTTAGCTTGTACAAGATCTAACCACTCGAATTTCGATCCGAATTCATTTCCGTGCTCCTCTCATCAAAGGCTTCAAGCGGATGTAAGTTTCATTCATTTCCTGCATGATTTGAGATATTGATGTTGGGGAAATTGTGAATCACACTAGATTATGTGTTCTTGTGATATCGGAGAGCGTATAATTNGAGTTTACGCCGTTATGCCGTCAAAATTATCTCGAGATTGAGTATTGCACTTCACATATATTATTTGAGTTAGAAGTTGATATGGTGCATTGTATATATGTCATTTCAGATTGGGTTTGACAGATTCGATATCAAGAATACGAGACTTAGACTTCTACGAACGACAAGAAAGGTATAATTCATGTTGGTTCGGGAAGATACAATTCGAGTTAGATTTGATTCTAGTTTCCCAAAATCACATACTAGATTTCTATACCTTGCTATGCTTGTGCTTTATTTTGATTTATGTATACGCATTGAGATAGGAGAGTCATTGGCAGAATTGCCAAGTTCTAGACGTTCGGTGGTATCGAAGCACAGGAGAAGATCGACTCCGGTTGTAGATATTCGATACAGACAGGGCCGAAGTCTAGGAATAAGACGTACCGCCACCACGATTGGGAGGGTAGGTGGGAGACTTGTTACGTCTTATTCACACCGGGATCCGTAGATTTAGATATGAATCGAGTCAAGAATAAGAGTCGAAGATGTGTTATCTGTATTCATTAATATGTGTTACGATTACTGATTTATGTATCATGATTTTGTATTTCCTTGCTTAACATGCATGTATACATGTTTTATACTGGGATTTGTTCTCACCGGAGTTTCCGGCTGTTGTTGTGTCTGTATGTGTGCATAACAACAGGTGGGACAGGATCAGGGTCACGCAGAGGATGAGAGATCGAGGTTAGAGTGGTGATTACGGGCATAGCAGAGGAACTAGTAGTGTTTACATTTGATATGTAATGGGTAATAAACTCTAGTTTGTACGATTTGAATGGAACAAGATGTGTATCTACTTTTGTTAAAATAAAATAAAGATGTCGTTTGTGTATGATTCATATACAATCGTTTTTGATATTAAAAGCAAAATTTTGACCCACATTTTCTAGCAAAGATCCAATTAATCCCAAAGAAAATTGAGTCAGAGCCCGGGTCCCCACAACAGGTGGTATCAGAGCGATAGATCCTTTAGACTAAAATAGAATAGAATGAGCGAGGGTAGATTGAATTTTTCTTCCTTGCTCTGATCGTGCTAGCATGATTTATTGCTTTCACTATTATATGGTGTATTGTTCTCTGAGTTGATTACAGCATCTATTTGCAAAGACTGAATCAGAACCGATTCTGGATCAGAGGTATATGATCAGAGGAGGACTGAGACAGACTGTATAGATTGTGTACTAATCCGTTTGATAATCAGATATGCCTCTTCGACGAGTACCGCAACCAGTAGCAGGTCGGGCACCTGAACAGGGCAGTACGTCCAATGATCCGATGGATGTGACCGCTACACCGATGGAGACTTTGTTAAAGCGGTTTCAGTCATTCCGACCACCGACACTGAAGGGCACAGAAAATTTAGTTGAATGTGAAAGTTGGCTCGATGACCTCGAGTTGTTATTTGAATCTCTTGACTACACTGACGAGCGACGAGTAAAACTTATTGGGCATCAACTGCAAGAAGTTGCAAAGAACTGGTGGCTTACCACGAAAAGAGCCTTGGAGCATTGTGGCACAGAGATCACTTGGAAAGTTTTCAAAGCAGAGTTCTATCAACGATTCTTTCCCGTGTCCTACAGAAAAGATAAAGGTGCTGAATTTGCCAATCTGAGACAGGGACAGTTGAATATCGAAGAATATGTGGCAAAGTTCTCAACATTGCTCAGATTTGCTCCTCACGTTGCAGAGAGTGACGAGGCCATTGCAGATCAGTTTATTAATGGCTTGAACCCAGATATTTTTACTTTGGTGAATACCGGTAGACCTAACAACTTCGCTGAAGCGTTGAACCGGGCCAAGGGGGCGGAAGCTGGACTGCTTAGGCAACGAAGCACTCCTTATGTCACTCCGAGTCCAAGACCAACACAACCCTATTTTCAACCTCCTCCCAGATTCGATAGCAGTGGTAGTAGCAGTGGGAGAAAAGACCAGTTGAAAGCGAAAGGCAAACAATTCAAGATATCAGGGAGCAGTTCGACGAGCTCCAGTGGATCACGACAGAGAGGTCCTGGTCAGAGTACAGAATATACAGGTGTGTATTGCAGCTCTTGTGGAGGTAGACATGCCACTGATTAGTGTCAGGGCGTGATGGGTCGCTGCAATATCTGCAGACAGCAGGGACACTTCGCCAGGGTTTGTCCACAGCAAGGGATACAACAAGCTCAGAGTGTAGGAGCATCTGGTTCTGTAAATCAGCCTGAGAGGCAAGCTTCATCTATTCATTCCTTTCATCCAACCCCTACACAGACCCAGCCCCGAGCCAGAGGTAGCCAGACAGTGAGCCAGCCTCCTAGACAGCAGGCTCGATTATTTGCACTGACAGAAGAGCAGGCCCAAGATGCACCAGAAGATGTGATTGCAGGTAACTGTTTTCTTTGCGGCTATCCTGCCTATGTTTTGATAGATACAGGTGCATCTCATACATTTATATCAGAACGTTTTGCATTGATATATGCATTGCCTGTCAAGTCATTATCTGCCGTAGTGTCTGTTACTTCTCCGTTGGGAAGTGGTCTTATATCCGTGACTTCAGTTAGACAGTGTATGCTACAGTTTGAGGGTCACGAGATTGAGTTAGACTGTGTTGTGCTTGGGCTATCTGATTTTGATTGTATTGTTGGTATTGATATGTTAACAAAGTACCGAGCCACTGTAGATTGTTTCCAGAAGATTGTCAGGTTCAGACCAGAGATGGCTGACGAATGGAAATTCTACGGTAAGGGTTCCAGATCTCGGATTCCCTTAGTATCTGTTTTGACGATGACACGATTGTTACAGAAAGGAGCAGAAGGTTTCCTTGTCTATTCAGTAGATCTACTGAAATCGAGCCCGGCATTGGCAGAGTTGCTAGTGGTATGCGAGTTTGCCGATGTATTTCCCGATGAAATTCCACGGTTACCTCCAGCTCGAGAGGTAGATTTTAGCATCGATCTTATTTCAGGTACTGTTCCTATATCCCAAGCTCCGTACAGAATGGCACCTATTGAACTGAAAGAACTGAAAATACAATTAAAAGATCTTCTAGCTAAGGGATATATCAGACCGAGTGTTTCTCCTTGGGGCGCTCCAGTGCTATTTGTGTGAAAGAAAGACGGTTCGATGAGATTGTGTATTGATTACCGGCAACTGAACAAGGCGACGATAAAGAATAAATATCCATTGCCTCGTATCGACGATTTATTTGATCAGTTGTAGGGATCTTCTGTCTATTCCAAGATCGATCTGTATCACCAACTCCGAGTCAGAGATGCAGACATACCAAAAACAACATTCAGAACCAGGTATGGACATTATGAGTTTATTGTCATGCCTTTTGGTTTAACGAATGCTACAGCAGTGTTTATGGGACTGATGAATCGTGTTTTTTCAGAAGTATCTAGATGAGTTTGTTATTGTTTTTATTGATGATATTTTGGTATATTCCAAGAGTATGGTTGAGCATGCCGAACATTTAAGAAGTGTGTTGCAGACGCTGAGAAATGAGAAATTATATGCTCAACTGTCAAAATGTGAGTTTTGGCTGAGACAGGTTGTCTTTTTGGGGCATATCATATCTGGAGACGGTATTTCTGTTGATCCAAGTAAAGTTGAAGCTGTAATAAATTGGCCTAGACCGACTTATGTGCCACAGATACGCAGTTTCATGGGTCTAAGTTTTTAATTTGGGAATTTTATATTAAGGATTGGTTTAATTCGGGATTAAAACGCATTAATACGTCACATTTAAAGATTAATTTAAAATTAATCGATTCAGGCTAAATAAAAATATGAGAAAATTCATGTAAGCTTAAATAACTATTTGGGACATGTTAGAGTCAATGAAATTAAGAATCATGTCAAAAACGGGAAATTTTACGTCTATGGGTAAAACGGTCATTTTACACCTAAAAATTAGTTAACGTCATGGCAGTGCCCTGAATGCTGTTTTATGTGCTAATATGATTATTTTCAATGATTATGAATGTTTATGAATTCTTATAAGTTAATATGTCAATTTTAAATCTTTATGGAATTTTTATGTTTATGGATTTTTATGTTAAAATGTTTATTTTAAATGTTTATTATTTAAATGTTTATTTTAAACGTTTATGATGTTAAAATGTTTATGGCTTTATATAATTTTTATAAGCTAAAACGTTTATTTTAAATGTTTATGGATTTTCTGATTTAACGTGGACATCTAAAAGACATGTTGCATGATTGGTTTAAAAAGAAAAACGTTATATGCATGTTTAAATTTTATTAAGTGATGAGAATATAAAACTTTGAAGAAAGTGAAGTAATTGTGACTAATACGATGATATGTTGGAAATTTCGTGAGGGTTATGGTCCCAGTGGGAGCCCGACGATCGTGTTTCCTTGGATACGGATATGTATATGTATACGATAATATGTTAATACGTAAGGCCAAGGCCCAGTTGACCGGTGAGAGTGTTGCTGGTGTCCCCGCCGCCCAGTACTGTGGTTACATGTAGATGGATCCATCGCCCAACACGTAGCCGTAGACGTAGATGAACACGAAAGTCACAATTAACGATCTGAATTCAACGAAAAGAAAAAGGAATATGTATATGTTGATGATAATATGAATACGTATATGTTGATGATGCTATGAATATGAATATATTTATGATGTTATGAAAACGTTTATGCAAAAGTTTATGATAAAGGTTATGAAAATATTTATGTTTAAAGATGATGCATCATTATGAAAATGTTTTCCTTTAAAGTTTATGCATCATGAAAATATTTTTGAAAACGTTCATGGTTAAAGTTTATGCATCTTCATAAAAACGATATTTTAAGTACAAGTATTTTTCACTGTTGCATGTGATCTGTATTATGTATTACTTGTTATCAAGGATATGACATGTTGAGTCTTTAGACTCACTAGGTGTGATGGATGCAGGTGCTATTGATTATGAATATGTTAAGGGAGGTCTTGATGGTTGACTTTGCTGGACTGAAGGTGCACATAACCCGAGGACCGACGCTAGTTTTCCGCACTAGTTATGATTTATGATTTTTAAGATTTTGTTAAAGATATTTTATGACTTATATTTATGATTTGAGAGGTTTTTGAGAGATTATACTATGGGCTGTATTTCTCAAGTATATAGTTGGTTGTTTTAATTTTAAAATGGTTCTAAAATATTTTTATGCAAATGTGCATGGTTCGGCCGATGCTATGTAAGGTTTAAAAAAAAAAAAATTCTAGCACATTTTAAGAAAACGAACAAGCAGACGTTTCATTTCACAATGAAACTCTATGTATAAACATTCTTTATTTTAATAATATTTGAAATTATTGTTTTGGCACTTCTTTATCTGTATACCCATGCTAGTTGCATAGATAAAGTCCTTGAATATACAAATAGTAGAAAGAATATGAGATGCTCATATGATGAGTATCATGAAACTCATATTTGGAATACTGTATATTCTAAACAGTTCCAAGTCGATTCAGCCTCCGCTAAGAAGGATATAGGCGCTCGAGTTTGAGACTAGTATCTGCGATGTGAGTACCATGTTTCATTGTTGGGGGACATTGTGATGTCCGAGCATGCAGATATGTGCTCCTGGTAGAGTGCACTGAACTACCCTCCATTTAGGACTTTCCAAGTGGTTCTCACTTATCGAGTTGAAACGTCCTAGTTTATGGTTGTACACCATTAGTCCTTATGACCCGGGACAACATTGAAACTCTATATGACTTGTTTAGCGACTCTCATGGGGTCATCAGGTGGCAAAGTAAGGTGTTCTGTCGAAACATATAGGAGTCGATGCATTGTAGTCGGGGATTCACCGCTTACCTTCGGGTATGGATATCCTATTTGTATGTAGTATGAAATCTCTGATCAGAGTGTTGGTGGTAATTATGAAAGGGTTTCATAGATTACACCATCGATGCGACTACGACATGACACATAGTATCGATTCATTAACAACTCTCGACAAACCAATAGTTGTCGAATCGATCAGGATATATGATTTGAAGGGACCGTACTGTACGCTAACCATAATTGAATGGTTCTTGCAGGCACTATCATTTGATACCTAGGGAATCATGTAAGCGATGCTGCTAGGCGTTTAACTTGATTGGTTGGGTAGTATCAGACTTGAGTTCTGACGTTCTTATTATCAAGGAGTTGATAAGTAAGAATGGAGCAATTGGGTATGCTCATATAAGGACATGTTTAGTCTCGAATCACATGGAGATGTGAACCCACGGCTAGTTGTATCAATGAACCATTGAGGGCCACACAAGTACTAGCCTTTTAGATCCCGTTGAGAAGTAAAATAATTCAATGTGTTGACCGGCTTATAAAAGAGTTTATAAGCGCCAATAAAAATAGAAATATGATTTCTATAGGGAGAATGTAACTTTTAATTTGAGGAAGTGTTCCTAAATTAAAAGTTGACCAAATAAATAATGTATTTGAAAATTGTGATTTTCATAAACATTATTATAGACTAAATTTAATTAATTCAAGTGTTGAATTAATTAAAGACTAGTGGGCCTAGTAGAGTCCAAATAATTAAATTAATTCAAGTGTTGAATTAATTAAACAATATTTGGTCTTGTAGAGCCAAATAGGAAATAATTATTCAACTAGTGGGCTTGAGTAAAATCAAGTAAGGATTAATTGGTCTCAAAATTGTTTGGGTCAATTAAATTAAAGTCCATGGGCTTTGTAATAGTTACAAACCCAAATAGAAAAGCATGCAAGGGAGGTGAAGGGTTGGAGACAAATTTTTGAGTCAAAAGGCATGCATGTCTTTGGGACACACTTTGCTTTTTACACAACCAAGAAAAATGTTCCCCCTTCTCTCCAAGAGTGAGATGGCCGAATTTTTCATCCTCATTCTCTCCAATTTTTTCTTCTTCAATTGTTGAGAAAAGAAAAGTCTTCTCAAAGAAAAAACCTCTAATTTTTCTAGTGCAAAATTAGAGGGGATCTACCTAGTTGGTGGTGGGCTTAATATTTGAGCAAGGAGTGCTCAAAGGAGAAGCTTGTGGATTGTCTTCCTTCAAGAGCTAAGTTGTTTACAACTTAGTTGGAGCCAAACATCAATCCTTGTGATTGATAGGTAATTTTCTTAAACACCCTATGAATGTGATATTTTGTGTTTTGCTTATTTGCTACACTACTTTGTGGGGTACTTGGTTTTTGTTCTTGTTGAAACAAATTTTTTAAAACTTCCGTTGCGCAACCGGTCACCATAACCGATCCACTTTCAAAATGAAAGATTTTAGACGGTTTGGAGAAACAATGCTCCAATTAATAGGAGATAAAGAACTTCAACCAGAAGAAATAAAATGTCTTAAGATAGCTCTACATAAGAATGAAGTAGAGTTTGAGTCTAAGGTATTCTTAGAAGCTGTCAAAAAAGGATAAAAGAAAATTACAATGAAGATCTTTTGGCATGGTGGGATAAAAACCAACTCAAATCTTGCCTTAAAATTAAGGAAGGCAAAGCATATAACTGTTGCAAGCCTATCCCAATGAACATAATTGATCAAAGGGATATGCAGATTATAATCAAGTAACATCTGGACCTTGGTTTGATCAAAGAAAAAATTAACCATACAGCTGCCTAGGATTCTTGGTAAGAAATCATGGTGAAATAAAAAATAACAAACACAGACTAGTTATTAATTATCAAGAGATAAATAAGATTCTGGAGTTTGATGGGTACTTTATACCTAGTAGAGAACATCTAATCAGTTGCATACGCTATGCAAAGATATTTTCTAAGTTTGATTGTAAGTCTGGTTTTTATCAGATTCAGATTCAGGAAGAAAGCAAGAAATTCACAGCTTTTTCCACACCACAAGGACACTATATCTGGAAAGTATTACCAATGTGATTGGCTAATTCACCACAGATATTTCAGAGGAAAATAGATAATCTATTTAAAGATTATTTCAAATTTATGTTTGTCTATATTGATGATGTGTTGATCACATCTAAAAATATGGAAGAACATATTAAACATCTAGAGATTTTCTCTGATGTTTGTAAAAAGGAAGGACTTGTTCTATCAGAAAAGAAAGCAGTCATTGCCACAAGAAAGATTGAATTTCTAGTAATAGGAATCGATGAGTCTGGAATAATTTTGCAGGATCATATAGTAGAAAAGGTGCAGAATTTTCCAAACGAACTAAAAGAAAAGAAACAATTTCAAAGTTTTCTGGGAGTTGTTAATTTTGCTGGGATGTTTATTAAAAACCTAGCAAAACATAGGAAAGTGTTTATTCCATTACTGAAAATAGATTCAAAATTTATATGGACAAAAGAACATACACATGGACTTAGTCGACTAAAGGAGATTTGTAAAAATCTTCCAAAAATGGCTATTCCTCAAGATGAAGATGATCTGGTATTATATACGGGTGCCAGTGATCATTGGTGGGCAGCAGTCTTAACAAAGCTCACTCCAGAAGGAGAACAGCCAGACATATATTGCAGTGGACTATTCTCTATGCAGAAGCCATAAGATGGCATATCAACGAAAAAGAATATGAAGTAAAAAAAGCTTCTGAAAAATGACCATTATTCTTACTCGCAAAGAAATTCACTTTAAAGTTGATAATACACAGATAAAAGCTTTCTTAAGGAATATAATTGAGTCAAAACCCGAGAAAGCCAGATTATTAAGATGGCAAGCACTATGTCAGAATTATATTTTTGATATTGTGATAATTAAATCACATGAAAATATTCTACAGATTTTAACAGGAGATGGACAGCGGTGATATCGATGCCATCATCAAGATGCAGAGACATTAGAGGGAACACCTTGAAATGCTTCAAAACGAGTTCAACAAGCTGGACTTAAACGCAGAAGTTGCGGGAAGGCTATAACAAGTCAATAAGAGAATTGTCTCTGATCGAATCACATGATGTTTACAGGCTTATACTCAGTTCTGGTCTGTAATGCAAAGACCTATCCTCCAAGGCATTGAGAAGCCACTGGTTCCCAAATGGAGAGTTTTCGAGTACATGACTTTATACATGAAGCAGGAGATTCAAATACCCCTAGCACAAGTGTTCAGTCGGGATCATCTATAGATGAGTCGGCATAAACAAAAATTGAGACTCCAGATCCTTATCTCGAGTCCTCAAGTCAACCTTTCTACTCGGGGATTGAAGAGGGAAAGATCAACATTAGACCTAATACTGACCAGGGTAAATCTAAGGTTGATACTAATGAAGCTGCAATTTCTCCATTTCAAGTTTACCAACAAAACTGGGAGAAATTAAAAACAAGAGTAGGCATTAACCCAGCTAGTATCAGGATTGATGTTTCAGAAAAATATCCTAGGGTATGGATGAAACCAAATTCATATCCAAAAGAGGTCAAATCTTGGTTTGAATTCGGGGCTCTTGCCTCAGTTTATACCACATCGCCAAGCTTCCCAGAAATTTCTGGATTACCAAAATGGATCCAGGAAGCAGTTCATGAAACTTGGGCAAATAACGATTATTTGTCTAGAAGAGACATTGTGAAACTATACTTTTTCGGTACAGTACCAGAACCAGCAGGAAAAAGATCACACGAAGCCTTTCATTTTATCAAGTTAAGGAGGCCAGAAACAAATGTTCAAAAATTTATCAAGGATCCTCCGTCAGAAGAAACACCACTTGTTGCTTCAATAACTGAAGATGACATTTCCACCAGAAGAGCATGGGGTCTATGGGTCTGTCTCACTGAAATGGGCAAAGTAAAGTTTCCGTTTAAGTTTTATCTTAATTCGATAAACGGATCATTCCTGTTAAATACTATGACAAGAAAAACCACAAGTTTTGCAGAAGATATATTCGAAAAAAAAGAATTTTTCTATGGAATAGAAAGATGTCGGGGAGTAAAGAAACTCGTCAGAAATTCTGCAATATGGCTCATGTGGAAGATGGTCAGAACAAATCTCCCAAGAATGCCGAAACCAAAAAGAGCCAGAATTCGGTAATGGCTTCAGACCTCGAGCAGATAGGAAGCATCTTGCAGATAAGGCCAACCACAACTGGAAGGCATCAAGTTATAGCAAGAGTTTGAAGTCCGAAATACAAATATGCTAGGGGCTTCAATAAATAAGAAGGTAGAAGCAAGATGAAGACATCACTCAACATCTTCGTTTTTCTTCAAAATAATTTGTAATATTTCTCTTTCCAGTTTATGTATGTTGTAAGTTCAGCTACTAAACAAATTTTTCCTCCGCTACAGGAGGTTACTATGTAATAATAATTCATATGCTTGAATAAAAGTGCCAAGGCTTTTGCCTCTCTCATGTATTATTTTCAAATTAAGCTTTTACTATATACCCTGAGGTATGAAACGAAACAGGGTTGTGCTAAGTGCTGCTGAAGGAATCTGCGTCAAAAACCATCGGTTGCGATTGTGTGGTTAGACTGTGAGGAGCAGTATGTAAAACTCGGTGGATATAACCCGGTGGCATTTTGGTCAAAAAGGTAAAATGTTCAATTTATTATACGGAAGCATGATAGACCTTTTATAAAAAAAGATAAAAAAAAATGGTATATATGATGGAAACCTTGCATAGCTGTATGTCTTGGGGCTATATGCCTTTAAGAACAGGCTCGATAGGTATAACAATGTCACACACCATAATTAGAGGAAAAGGGCATCAATGGAAATTTTAAAAATTGGGGTAGTTAAAACTAAGTTTTGAAGGGTGGAGTAGTAAAAAGAAAGTTGAGAAGGGAGTTGGGTATTTTTAAATAAGTTGCCCATAATAATTTCATAGATAATTGAGATTAATATTATTACACTTATATTTTCCATTTTCCTTAGCCATCTCCATCCCTTCATTTCAAACAACAAATTGACCAAAAATAGAAGCAGATTCACCGAGGAAATATAACTTCTCTCCTATGGTTAGATATGATGTAATATCCCGACTTGTTATCATGTTGTTGTTGATGTTGTAGTTCATGATTTATTGTGTTAAGGTCCAAGTTAATGGTTATTGGTTATGGATATATTTATTTGAAATGGTTTAATACGGTTAGTGTTTATGGTTATTGTTTGGAGTTATGTTATGGTTAGTGTTGTGTATGGAAATGAATGAGGTTTGTTGATGGTTGTGTTGGATGAATTGAGGATATATTGGGATGCTAATTGCATTGGTATTGGATGGTGTTGGAAAAGGTTGGATTTAAGGTGAATTGGGATGTAGTTTTTGTAATGCCCGAGAATTTTATGTTGCTAATATGGGATTAATGATTATGATTTGTAGCGTCTATAGATGGACCACGTTGCGAGCCGAATGGGACGTGCATGAGTTAGCATAGGTAGAAATCCCGTAGGTATCGCGCACATGCGCGGCAGAGATGCGCGCATATGCGCGAGTCCCATGTGCCGAGGTCGAAGACCTCGCGCATATGCGCGAGAAGCGACGCGCATATGCGCGAGCTGATGGAATTGAATGTATGCCGAGGCCGTAGGTCTCGCGCATATGCGCCGGTTGGGGTCGCGCATATGCGCGAGACGTGCAGAATGAAAAATAAGCCAAGTGTCTTTGCCATGCAATATATGTGCTGAGTCTTCATTTCTTCACTCATTCAGCAGCTGAAAAATCGAGAACACCTCCATGGAAGCCTCAAGAATGCTCATAGCCTAGAACTTAGCTTGTACAAGATCTAACCACTCGAATTTCGATCCGAATTCATTTCCGTGCTCCTCTCATCAAAGGCTTCAAGGGGATGTAAGTTTCATTCATTTCCTGCATGATTTTAGATATTTATGTTGGGGAAATTGTGAATTACACTAGATTATGCGTTCTTGTGATATCGGAGAGCGTATAATTGAAACCGGATCGAAGAAATGGTACCGTATGCATTTGTTATGAATTGCAGCATATATTGATTTGAATTGAATAGATTTTGACATGCTGGAATTAGAATTGTGATGATATGGTATTGGTTATGCATTGTTGAGATTGTGTTATTGTTGAGTTGACGGGGACATTGAGTTTACGCCGTTATGTCGTCAAAATTATCTCGAGATTGAGTATTGCACTTCACATATATTATTTGAGTTAGAAGTTGATATGGTGCATTGTATATATGTCATTTCAGATTGGGTTTGACAGATTCGATATCAAGAATACGAGACTTAGACTTCTACGAACGACAAGAAAGGTATAATTCATGTTGGTTCGGGAAGATACAATTCGAGTTAGATTTGATTCTAGTTTCCCAAAATCACATACTAGATTTCTATACCTTGCTATGCTTGTGCTTTATTTTGATTTATGTATACGCATTGAGATAGGAGAGTCATTGGCAGAATTGCCAAGTTCTAGACGTTCGGTGGTATCGAAGCACAGGAGAAGATCGACTCCGGTTGTAGATATTCGATACAGACAGGGCCGAAGTCTAGGAATAAGACGTACCGCCACCACGATTGGGAGGGTAGGTGGGAGATTTGTTACGTCTTATTCACACCCGGATCCCTAGATTTAGATATGAATCGAGTCAAGAATAAGAGTCAAAGATGTGTTAACTGTATTCATTACTATGTGTTACGATTATGGATGCATGTATCATGATTTTGTATTTCCTTACTTAACAAGCATGTATACATGTTTCATACTGGGATTTGTTCTCACCGGAGTTTCCGGCTGTTGTTGTGTCTGTATGTGTGCATAACAACAGGTGAGATTGGATCAGGGTCACGCAGAGGATGAGAGATCAAGGTTAGAGTGGTGATTACAGGCATAGCAGAGGAACTAGTAGTGGTTACAATTGATATGTAATGGGTAATAAACTCTAGTTTGTACGATGTGAATGGAACTAGAAAAGTATCTACTTTTGTTAAAATAAAATAAAGATGTTGTTTGTGTATGATTCATATACAATCGTCTTTGATATTAAAAGCAAAATTTTAACCCACATTTTCTAGCAAAGATCCACTTAATCCCAATGATAATTGAGTTAGAGCCTGGGTCCCCACAACAGGTGGTATCAGAGCAGTAGGTTCTGTAGACTGAACTAGAAGAGAGTGAGCGGGGTAGATCGAGTCGTTTTCCTTGCTTTTGTGATATTAGCATGCTATTCATTGTATGTTGATGTACATATGTCTTCTATGCAAGCATGTTTCTTGTTGTAATACATGTCTACCTGTTTATTTGATTTGATTGCGACATGTATTAAGCACAAAATGAATCAGAACCGATTCTGGATCAGAGGTAGATGATCAGAGGAGGACTGAGACAGATTGTATAGATTGTGTACTAATCCGTTTGATAATCAGATATGCCACCTCGACGAGTACTGCAACCAGTAGCAGGTCGGGCACCAGAACAGGGCAGTATATCCAATGATCCGATGGATGTGACAGCTACACCGATGGAGACTTTGTTAAAGCGGTTTCAGTCATTCCGACCACCGACACTGAAGGGCACAGAAAATTCAGTTGAATGTGAAATTTGGCTCGATGACATCGAGATGTTATTTGAATCTCTTGAATACACTGACGAGCGCAGAGTTAAACTTATTGGGCATCAACTGCAAGAAGTTGCAAAGAACTGGTGGCTTACCACGAAAAGAGCCTTGGAGCATAGTGGCACAGAGATCACTTGGAAAGTTTTCAAAGCAGAGTTCTATCAACGATTCTTTCCCGTGTCCTACAGAAAAGATAAAGGTGCTGAATTTGCCAATCTGAGACAGTGACAGTTGAATATCGAAGAATATGTGGCAAAGTTCTCAACATTGCTCAGATTTGCTCCTCACGTTGCAGAGAGTGACGAGGCCATTGCAGATCAGTTTATTAATGGTTTGAACCCAGATATTTTTACTTTGGTGAATACCGGTAGACCTAACAACTTCGCTGAAGCGTTGAACTTGGCCAAGGGGGCGGAAGCTGGACTGCTTAGGCAACGAAGCACTCCTTATGTCACTCCGAGTCCAAGACCAACACAACCCTCTTTTCAACCTCCTCCCAGATTCGATAGCAGTGGGTGAAAAGACCAGTTGAAAGTGAAAGGCAAACAATTCAAGAGATCAGGGAGCAGTTCGACGAGCTCCAGTGGATCACGACAGAGAGGTCCTGGTCAGAGTACAAAATATACAGGTGTGTATTGCAGCTCTTGTGGAGGTAGACATGCCACTGAACAGTGTCAGGGCGTGATGGGTCGCTGCAATATCTGCAGACAGCAGGGACACTTCGCCAGGGTTTGTCCACAGCATGGGATACAACAAGCTCAGAGTGTATTAGCATCTGGTTCTGTAAATCAGCCTGAGAGGCAAGCTTTATCTGTTCATTCCTTTCAGCCAACCCCTACACAGACCCAGCCCCAAGCCAGAGGTAGCCATACAGTAAGCCAGCCTCCTAGACAGCATGCTGGAGTATTTGCACTGACAGAAGAGCAGGCCCAAGATGCACCAGATGATGTGATTGAAGGTAACTGTTTTCTTTGCGGCTATCCTGCCTATGTTTTGATAGATACAGGTGCATCTCATACATTTATATCAGAACGTTTTACATTGATATATGCATTTCCTGTCGAGTCATTATCTGCCGTAGTTTCTGTTACTTCTCCATTGGGAAGTGGTCTTATATCCGTGACTTCAGTTAGACAGTGTATGCTACAATTCGAGGGTCATGAGATTGAGTTAGACTGTGTTGTGCTTGGGCTATCTGATTCTGATTGTATTGTCAGTATTGATATGTTAACAAAGTACCGAGCCACTGTAGATTGTTTCCAGAAGATTGTCAGGTTCAGACCAGAGATGGCTGACGAATGGAAATTCTACGGTAAGGGTTCCAGATCTCGGATTCGACACGATTGTTACAGAAAGGAGCAGAAGGTTTCCTTGTCTATTGAGTAGATCTACTGAAATCGAGCCCGGCATTGGCAGAGGTGCCAGTGGTATGCGAGTTTGCCTATGTATTTCTCGATGAAATTCCAGGGTTACCTCCAGCTCGAGAGGTAGATTTTAGCATCGATCTCATTTCAAGTACTGTTCCTATATCCCGAGCTCCGTACAGAATGGCACCTATTGAACTGAAAGAACTGAAAATACAATTAGAAGATCTTCTAGCTAAGGGATATATCAGACCGAGTGTTTCTCCTTGGGGCGCTCCAGTGCTATTTGTGCGAAAGAAAGACGGTTCGATGAGATTGTGTATTGATCACCAGCAACTGAACAAGGCGACGGTAAAGAATAAATAACCATTGCCTCGTATCGACGATTTATTTGATCAGTTGCAGGGATCTTCTGTCTATTCCAAGATCGATCTGCGATCTGGATATCACCAACTCCGAGTCAGAGATGCAAACATACCAAAAACAGCATTCAGAACCAGGTATGGACATTATGAGTTTATTGTCATGCCTTTTGGTTTAACGAATGCTCCAACAGTGTTTATGGGACTGATGAATCGTGTTTTTCAGAAGTATCTAGATGAGTTTGTTATTGTTTTTATTGATGATATTTTGGTATATTCCAAGAGTATGGTTGAGCATGCCGAACATTTAAGAATTGTGTTGCAGACGCTGAGAAATGAGAAATTATATGCTAAACTGTCAAAATGTGAGTTTTGGCTGAGACAGGTTGTCTTTTTGGGGCATATCATATCTGGAGACGGTATTTCTATTGATCCAAGTAAAGTTGAAGCTGTAATCAGTTGGCCTAGACCGACTTCTGTGCCAGAGATACGCAGTTTCATGGGTCTAGCAGGGTACTATCGACGATTCACCAAAGATTTCTCCAGTATCGCGAAGCCTATTACCCAGTTGACACAAAAGAATGCGACATTTGTGTGGTCTGAAGCTTGTGAGGCTAGCTTCTTGGAATTGAAGAGACGATTGTCCAGTGCTCCAGTATTGACAATACTTTCATGTACGGGTGATTTTGTTGTATATTGTGATGCATCTCGCAAGGGGTTAGGATGTATTCTTATGCAGCGAGGACATGTGATTGCATATGCCTCGAGACAGTTGAAGCCACACGAGACTCGTTACCCAATTCATGATCTTGAATTGGCGGCTATTGTATTTGCACTCAAGATATGATGACACTATCTCTACGGCGAGAAGTTTGAAATCTATTCTGATCACAAAAGCCTGAAGTATATGTTCTCTCAATACGAATTTAATATGAGACAGCGTAGATGGCTCGATTTGCTGAAAGATTTTGATTGCGAAATCAAGTACTATCCAGGGAAGTCTAATGCAGCAGCGGATGCCTTGAGTCGAAAGGTATGTGCCTTATCCTTATCGACGATAGGTGTCTCTAATTTGATTAAGGATTGCTGTTTGTCTGGATTAGCATTTGACACAAAGAGTAGACCACTGCGACTTGCTACGATTCAATTAGAACCAGATTTGATTGTTCGCATTAAAGAAGCACATAAAAATGATCAGAATGTTCAGAAGTCGATTCAGATGGTCACATTCTACTTGTTATGTACACCTTTCTACTTACTGAGTTTTATCTCATTTCAGTTAATGTCATATGATGTAGGTGATAAACAGAATTGAAACGGATTGTCCAAGGAGGGAGAAGTCATATAGCAAAGGAAGGGAAACTTTTGAACTTTTGGTCATGTCACTCTTATTTTTGATGTAGTGAACATGGAAAAATTTTAAGGGACTTGTATGTTGGGAAATGGAACCATGGAAACTTTGTAAATGATTATATTTGATTAGTTGAAAAATGTTTATGATCAAGTGTTTTATGGTTTATTCCCTTTTAAATGTTAAGGCTTCCGCATACGGTAATTCTTTTAAATGTTTATATCATGGGAGTGGGTTGTTTCAATTGGTATCAGAGCCCAAGTTTCCTGGACCATATATGACTTCTTCTACCTAGGACAATCGGGTATGTTTTCGATCCTGCATTTATTGATTTTAACATTGAGAATTGATTTTATTTAATTTGCCATTAATGTACTCTTTCTTCCTATCTATGTTAAAGTGAGCATATGTGTAGGATATGCCTCCCAAGCGAAAGATTATCGAAAGGGACTATAGGACCCCTCCCATTGATAAGACAGTAAAAGTTGTCGATGAATTTATTAAGCTATTGAAAGAATAAGCAAAGGTACATAGTGATCAGATTCAACAGCTACTGAGCATCCACCATCCAATTCAAGGTCGTGGTCAAGAACGAGGAAAAGGAAGAGTGGAAGGTACCGAAGGTGGTTCTTATGAATTATTCAGGAGAATGAACCCTCCTGAATTTATTGGGGGTGCCGACCCACTCGTAGATCTTGAATGGGTCAAATCATTGGAGGCTATATTCGACTATCTGAAGTTCACTAATCGAGATAGAGTGAGCTATACTGTGTTTATGCTAGTGAAAGCTGCTCGCATCTGGTGGGAAGCTACGAAAGTGACTGTCAATGTTCGCAAGTTAAAATGGGATGAGTTCAAAGAGTTATTTTATGCCAAGTATTTTTCAAGAGAAGTTAAAGCGAAGAAAGTTAAAGAATTTCTTGAGTTAAGACAAGATTCCTTGTCTGTTGCTGATTATATATTGAAATTTGAAGAAGGATGTGTGTTTGTTCCGTTCATTGCTGAAAATGATAAAGACAAAGGAGAACACTTCCTTTGGGGCTTGAAACCAGAAATTCGACGGGATGTTCATATGGCAAAAGTGATTACTTATCAAGACATCGTTGAAAGAGCCTTACTTGCCGAAAACGATGAACAAGAGATTGAAAAGGAACGGTAGTTAAGAAGGCAAGCTTTTCAAGCGAGAGGGCAAAGGACAAGCACTAGTGCTCGAGGTGGTTACAAAGGAAAAGGGAAGATGGAGCAACGCAATAAACCTTATGCGCCTTCTTTAGTTATGGAGCGACCATTATGTCCCAAGTGTGGCAAGCCACACAAAGGTGAGTGTCTAGTTGGGAGTGGCCGATGTTATAGATGCAAGGAAATAGGGCACACGACATTGAAATGTCCTTTTTCCTCTGACACAAGAAAGGTTCAGGGCAGAATTTTTACAATGAAAAAAGAAGGGGCCAATCCTGATTCTTCAGTTATATCAGGTAATATTCTAATATCTGGCAAGGAAGCACTCACATTGTTTGATACTGGTGCAACCCATTCTTTTATGTCTGAAGTGTTTATGCATTCTATCTCTGTTGAACCTACTGTTATGCCATTACACTTCAATATTATGTTGCCCTCTGGTGATGAGATTTGTCCTACTAGTATCCTTAGGACATGTCCGGTACAGATGGGTACGAGATTGTTATATGCTGATTTTATTGTGATTCCGATGATTGCATTTGATGTTATATTGGGTATGGACTGTTTATCCGCTTATCGTGCTGTAATTGATTGTGTGGGAAATACTGTGGAGTTTTTAACTGATAATCATGAGAATAATGAAATTGTTGGTCTAGGCTCATCGATAAGTACTCCCATTATTTCGTGTTTGTAAGCTATTAAATTGTTGAATAAGGGATGTACTAGTTTTCTGGCCTTAGTATCGGATGTAAATAGGGACAGTAATGTGCTGTTACAGAATATTGAAGTGGTTCAGTAATATCCTGACGTATTTGCTGATGATGTGCCTGGCTTACCTCCTGATCGAGATGGAGAGTTTGTTATTGAATTAAGTCCAGGTACAGCCCCAATTTCCAAAGCCCCATACAGAATGGCTCCAACTGAGATTAAAGAACTGAAGAATCAATTGCAGAAGCTATTAGATAAAGGTTTTATTCGTCCTAGTTCCTCGCCTTGGGGAGCTCCGATTTCGTTCGTGAAAAAGAAAGATGGATCGTTGAGGTTATGCATTTATTATCGAGAACTCAACAAGGTAACCATTAAAAATAAATATCCTTTGCCTCGAATCGATGATCTTTTTTATTAATTGCAAGGGGCCACTGTGTTTTCGAAAATTGAACTTCGATCCGTATATCATCAATTGAAGGTAAAAACAGAGGACATACCCAAGACTGCTTTTAGAACGAGGTATGACCATTATGAATTTTTGGTGATGTCATTTGGATTAACTAATGCTCCTTCAGTGTTTAAGGATTTGATGAATCGTGTCTTTAAGCCATATTTGGATGCTTTTGTGATTGTGTTTATTGACGATATTTTGATATATTCGAAGACACGAGAACTTCATAGGGAGCATTTGAGGATCGTATTACAGACATTGAGGGAGAAACAATTATATGCGAAATTAATGAAATGTGAATTTTGGTTATAGCAAGTGGCGTTTTTGGGCCATATCGTGTCAAAAGAAGGAATAGCGGTCGATCCATCCAAGATTGAATCTATTAAGCAATGGTCCATTCCAAAGAAAGTTTCAGAGGTACGAAGTTTTCTTGGTTTGACAGGATATTACAGACGGTTCACAGCAGATTTTTCAAAGATCGCATTGCCATTGACGAGTTTGACACGAAAGGCTGTCTTATTTGAATGCACCATAGAATGTCAACAAGCATTCCAAACCCTGAAAGATAAGTTAACTTCTGCCCCTGTATTAGTACTTCCTTGTGGTACTGAAGATTTTGTTGTGTATACAAATGGTTCTAAGCAGGGGTTAGGTGCTGTATTGATGCAGCATGGGAAAGTGATTGCTTATGCTTCTCGTCAGCTAAAAGAATACGAGAAGAATTATCCCACGCATGATTTGGAGTTGAAAGCTGTGGTTTTCGCCTTAAAGATTTGGCGACACTATTTATATGGTGAGAAATGTGAAATCTTTATAGATCATAAAAGTTTGAGTTATTTATTTTCTCAGAAAGAATTGAATATGAGGCAGCGAAGGTGGTTGGAACTGGTAAAAGACTATGATTGCACCATTAGCTATCATCCTAGAAAAACTAATGTCGTTGCGGATGCTTTAAGTCGTAAATCCAATTATTTATTGGGTTCCATGATTCAGAAACCGTTGTTACTCGATTT
The DNA here is from genome assembly GCF_012295235.1 of Primulina huaijiensis. NCBI lineage: Eukaryota > Viridiplantae > Streptophyta > Magnoliopsida > Lamiales > Gesneriaceae > Primulina > Primulina huaijiensis. The sequence continues at coordinate 8,454,278 of NC_133319.1, read as the reverse complement.
GCAAAGGAACGAAATAACCCTGGTGTCTCCAAGTACAATAAATCAGTTATCTGCATTAGTTCTTCGCTCTACTTTGATTGATCGAATTTTAAAGGAACAACAACTGGATCTTCAGTTATTAGAGTTGCAAACTAAAAGTGATTTGACATGAGTTTCTGAATTTGGTTTGAATCGTGATGGGTTGTGAATTTTCGAGGTAGAATTTATGATCCTTTAGGGGATGACATTCAGAAAGATATACTTCTTGAAGCTCATACAGCTCCATATTCGGTACATCCTGGCAGTACTAAAATGTACCAAGATCTTCGACGTCTTTATTGGTGGCCAGGTATGATGAAAGATATCATGTTATTTATTTCTGAATGTCTAACCTGTCAACAAGTTAAGATTGAGCATCAACAACCTGCTGGGACTTTGCTATCTCTTCCAATACCTCAATGGAAATAAGAACACATCACCATGGATTTCGTAACGGGACTCCTAAGAACACCAAAGGGTTATAACTCTATCTGGGTGATTGTTGATAGGTTAACCAAGTCGGCTCATTTTCTTTCGGTCAAAACAACATTTATGATGAACCAGTATGCTGAAGTCTAAGTAGCTGAGATTGTAAGACTTCATGGAATCCTTGTGTCAATTGTATCTGATCGTGACCGAGGTTTACTTCTGAATTTTGGAAAAGTTTTCACAGAGCCTTGGGCACCAAGTTGGCTTTTAGCACATCATATCCTCCTCAAAGCGACGGTCAATCAAAAAGGGTTATCCAAATTCTTGAAGATATGCTAAGGGCGTGCACAATTGATTTCCCGGGAAGTTAGGATTCTAAATTGCATTTGGTGGAATTCACGTATAATAACAGCTACCAGTCTTCAATCGGTATGGAACCCTACAAGGCTTTATATGGAAGAAAGTGCCAATCTCCCTTATATTGGGAAGAAATAGGCGAAAGGAAGATGTTAGGCCCCAACAGATAGCAGATGTTGTGGCAGTAATCCAAGAACAAATGAAGACCGTTCAGTCTCGACAGAAGAGTTATGCCGATGTTCGTCGACGGCTTTTGACATTCGAGGTAGGTGATGAAACTTAAAATTAATAATTTATTATATGTTAAAACCTATATTTTAAAATTTAAGTTTCATTAAAATTATAAAATTATGTTATTTTAGTATTGTGTGTTTATATTTAAATGTCTTACTAAATATGTTTTATTTTCAGGTTTTCTACGTGTTGGTAAAATAATGATAACTCAAGCTAAAAAATTCAAATGGAGGTGATTCAAATATTTTTGAAATTTTTGAGAAATTATCTACAACTTTGCAGAAGACATGATTGCCTAAAAAATTGGTTAAGATGATCAAATTGTGAAAATATCAAAAGGAGGACAAATTTACTTTCACCATGACCAGCATATAGTAAAAAAATCATAACTATTTCAATATTTAACCAAATAAGGTGAACCAAGTGGCCAAATTTATCAACAGACAATTCCCCACATGTTTGCTGTTTTGAGCTGAGTCAAATTCGGTGATTAAAGTCGTTAAACAAAGCATTGAAAGAAGGGGCAGGGAATTGAAACGTCCGAAAAATCAGTCCACGTAAACCATATGTATGCAAAAATATTTTAATTGCTTAGTTGTTTTATTTAATTGCTTTTAAATGCTAGCATGATATTTATTATATGATTAAATATAGGATTGCATGATTAAATGATTATGTGACATGTTTTCATGAAATTAAGGATTTTTACCCGAATATTCGATAATAGGCAAGGGAAAAGAGACCGGAGACGACCAAGACAAGAATATGTATTTTTATTTAAATAGTGGCAAGGCTTCCTAATATGATTAAAAATGATTTAATTTTCCTAAAAAATTTGGAATTCGAATTATTTTACGAATCGAGCTCGATTTTTCTCGGGAAGCCGGTTTTGGGCAAACAAGGAGTTTTAAAAGATCAAAAATATTATTTTAGGGAAACTAATTTTACAAACTTTTATGTTTTAATTAATTAAGTATCATTGGACCCAATTTAAGGATTTAAACAAGGCCCAAATACCTTAAACTTGCAAGCCCAAAAACCAAAACCTATTAGCATGTTAATTAATTATAAATTAGTGATTTAGGTCTCAAAAACCTCACAATTTCCTCACCCATCAGCCGTGAAACACACATCCCCACACAATTCAGAATTTTCAAAATTTAGAAGAGGAAAAAAAGCTTGTGTTCTTCGTCGTCCGGTCGTCCAACGTCGCACCCTCGCCGAAGATCGAATAATCGAGCGTTATAAACGCAAAGGCACGTTTCCTAAACTCTTTCAAACATCATACAAATCATATTATGTGTGTTTTAATTATTTATGCTTGAATAAAATAGGTATTCGATAATTTTTACAGTAAAACATTTAATTTCAAAAATACGTCGATTTTACGCTTGTTTGAAATCGTTTTTGAATCCAACGGACACGCTGCCAATTTATGTTAAAATATGAATGAATTAGGGACAAAACATGATAAATTAATCAAGAGAACAAGCAGGAAACCGTAGGAAATTGGAGAAGAACCGTGAGTCTTATTGTGTGTGCAATATTCAAGTGGCTCGATCACTTTGCATGGGCAATTGGGGCTCGACCAGGTGTGGAGGCTGGGTCCTAGGGGTCATGGTTAGGTCCTAGGTAGAGTCCTAGAAGGGCTAGGACTCGCGCTAGGTGGCTGGAGAAGAGTCCTTGCGAGAAAGGACTCTTCCCACGCATGATGAAGAGGGGCCGAGAGATTTCAGAGGGTGGCTCAGTATGGGGCTGGGATATGTGGTCTAGTCGGTGCCTTAGGATGGTCCAGTGATGGTCAGGAGGACTTGGGCTCGGTGGTGGCTCAACTGGAAGTGTTCTAGGGTGGCTAGGAGACTTGAGCGCGAGTAGCATGCTGGTGCGCAGAGTGTGTGACTTCGGGCAGGGCTTTTGCATGGGTCAAATGGCTGGTCCGAGGGCTTGGGCTAGTCTGGGGTGAGGCTGGGCGTGGTCCAAGGTCAGTGAGAGTCCGAGGTTTTCGTTGGTTAAGTGGCTGGAAGTGTCCTTGCTAGCTAGGAGACTTGGGTGAAATAGGTAGCTTGAGCGCAGGTTTTGGGGTCACTTTCCAGGTGAGTTTGAGCGAGCCAGGGCTAGGTTCAGGGGCTTGGGCTTGGTCAAGAGGGTGATTAGGTGGGTTGGCTTGGGTTTGGCTTGAGGTGGCTCGGGCGTGGCTCGAGTATTTTGGGAGATGGCTCGGTGTGTTCGATTACGTGTCAATTTCGAAAATTAAAGAACTAAATTTGAATCCAAGGGTCCACGGGTGTGGCTCATGACTTGAAAGGGTAGAATAAATACTAAAAATGTGTTGTTTAAAATTTGGGATCAAAATAACGAGTTTTGGAATTTTCCGGGATTTTATCGCCGCCCGAAACGCTAATTAAAAAATTAATTGAAAAGCCTAGTTTTAAGCTTTATAAAATTATGAAAAATTAGGTTTAAGCTTAAATAATTATTAAAAGTCTAAATTTTTAAATTGGGAATTTTATATTAAGTTTTGTTTTAATTCGGGATTAAAACGCGTTAATATATCTTATTTGAAGATTAATTCAAAAGTCATCGATTTAAGCTAAATAAAAATATGAGAAAATTAATGTAGGCTTAAATAATTATTTAGAATAATCCCATGTCATTAAAAGTGAGAAAAAGATAAATTCGAGAATTTTTACGTATAGAGGCAAAACGGTCTTTTTACACTTAGGAAAATACGAAACGCTTAGCAGCGTTCCGAAGGATCATAACGCATGTTAAATGATATTTTATGATTTAAAATGATTATTTTGATGATAATATGTTATTTTATGATTTTTGGTAAAGCTGTGCAATTTTTACTGCTCAAAATGCTGTTTTTGGAAAGTTGTGTTATTTCATGATTTTTAAAAAAAAAAAGAAAAAAAATATTTTGAGGGATGTGAATTGACTGTGACAAATAATATGATTTATGATATAGGATTTTGTGGGGATAACGTGAGGGGAAAAGGCCCCAGAGAGAGCCCATTTACGGGAGAAGGCCCCAGAGGGAGCCCATACGTGGGAAAAGGCCCCAGAGGGAGCCCGTCTATGGGAGAAGGCCTCCGAAGGAGCCCCGACGAACGTATTTCCACGGTGGTGCCTAGTGCACACCCTCATGGACCATGTGTAGCTAAGACTGCAGTCGACCAAAGGATAAAAGCTAGTCACTTTCAAGGATCAAACTTCACCCAAAATGATATATGATTGAAAGCTTATGATAAAAATGATTTTTATGATATATGATTTATGATGAGGATTAAAGCTATTTTTAAAATGATTTATTTATGCCCAAAACTTATTTTTAAATTATTTGTTTTAAGGATTAATTTATTCTTAAAAGTTATTTTAAAATGTTTTTATGATTTATGATATTATTATGCTTAAATGATTTTTAAATGATTTTAAAACGGTTTATTTATTTTCAAAAGTTATTTTAAATAAAAATAGGATTTTTAAATGCACGTGCTTGTATATGTATTATTTGTTATCTATGTTTAGAACGTGCTGAGTAATTAGACTCACTAGGTTTGTATGATGCAGGATTTGATGATTTTTGAAGGCGGTGACGATTGAGTCGATCGAGTGCAGCAGTACACACCCGAGGGCCTTTATGTTTCCGCAATAGTTTATTAGATTTAAGATTTAAATATTTATGTTAATGATTTTTATTAGAGAATTCTTATGCTTTATTTTTATTGTTAGTGATCTTTTCAAAGGACAATTTAGGATGTTTTGGTTAGGTGATGATTTAGGAATTATTTTATGCACTTGAGTTTTAAATTGTTAATTTATTAGGATTCATGATTATGTTAAATTATTTTATTTAGAAATTTAGAAGTTATGGTTTAGATATTAGAAAGAAAAAAATTTCGAGGTCGTTTCAATTGAAGTTGGAGGAGACAAAGACTACTATTACAACTACATTGCATTAATAGAATTTTTTACCCTTTCTCTCATTTGGCCTATAAATAGAGGCCTTGTGCTAGCTTGAGAATCATTCTATCTCATTGTAAAATATAGTGTGAGTGTGTATAAAAGTTCTAAATTCCAATATATTTTCCATTTTCCAATTTATGAGTGATGTTTTTAGTGTTGAGCAAAAGTAAGTTCATGGAAAGCTAAATCTATTATGTCAAGGTGAAGAGGATGAATTCTTGGTGAAGTAAGATTGTTTATATTTTGTATATTCTTTCTTTATTTCTTTTCATTTTGCTAATTTCTTTTTATTGTAGGTATAAAAATGAATTATTTGTTGTTATCAATTTACATCAAATGCTTGATACCATTTAAGTGGTTATCTTGATTTGTTGTTTAATTTTGATACAATAAATATTTCATCAATTATTATTGTTATATTATACATATATATATTTATATAATTATATCATATATTTCATTTAGACGATAGCGTGGCTCTGCCGGTTGTTCTAAATGAAATATTATGATATCTAACAATCTAACATTTACTTTATCGCAACTAACTTTTACTTTCCGCATCTAACATTTACTTTATCGCA
>NC_133319.1:8445365-8446501 GCF_012295235.1 Primulina huaijiensis | reverse complement strand
TGATACTTTTGAGAATGATGATACCTTAAATTCTAAAAATAATATGTTGAATGATAAATCATCTGAAATAGTAAATGAATCAAATAAACCTCCACCATTTCCTCATGCATTAAAAAATCATAAAAAACAAAAAAATGATTCTGATATCCATGAAGTTTTTAAACAAGTAAAGATAAATATTCCATTATTAGATGCTATTAAACGAGTACCTTCATATATAAAATTTTTAAAAGACTTATGTACTGTGAAAAGAAAATTGCATGTGAAGAAGAAAGCATTCTTGGCTGAACAAGTAAGTTCTATTCTTCAAAATAATTCTAGTTTAAAATATAAAGATCTTGGTTGTTNCTTTTATGAAGGTCTAATACCTAAAGATAGGTAAATGATAGAATTCGTGTGTAATGGAACTTTTGAATATAAAAACCTAAATGAAGCTATGGAGTATTTGGATTCATTAGCAGAAAATGCTCAAAATTGGGATAATATAGGCACAATAGAACCACCAACAACTAAAATCAATAATTCAACAAATGGGGGTGTCTTCTATAATCTTAAAGATGATATGGATATTCAAGCTAAACTTGCATCTTTAGCAAGAAAAATTGAGTCATTAGAAATGAAAAAGAGTGGTCAATTAAAAAGTATTCAAGAAATTGTTTGTCATATATGTGATACACATGATCATGCTACAAAAGATTGTCCAACATTACCTTCATTTAAAGAATGTCTCCATGAACAAGCAAATTATGTTAACAATTATAAAAAACCAATACTAGATCCTTTTTCAACATCATATAATCTCGGATGGAAAAATCATCCTAATTTTAGTTGGAGGAATGATAATAATGCACAACCCTAACAACAATATTTTCAAAATAACCAAAATCATCAAGGTTATATTCTTTATGTTGCACCTCCAAGAAAAAACTTTGAAGATGTAATTCATGCATTTATCCAGAAGCAAGAATCTATCAATATTCAAAACAGTCAATCTATGACTGATTTGAAAGAAACTCTTGCAAAATTTGCATCTGCACTTAATATTCATGAAAAAGGAAAATTTCCATCTCAACCTCAACCTAATCCTAAAAATCAAAATCAAGAATTAAAAAATGAAAAAATTGATCAAATAAAAT
>NC_133319.1:8414244-8444891 GCF_012295235.1 Primulina huaijiensis | reverse complement strand
CTAGGATTCCATCTAGTTGGCGTATGTGTATTGATTATAGAAAATTAAATGATGCAACTAGAAAAGATCATTTCCCACTACCATTTTTAGATCAAATTCTAAAAAAAGTAGCAGGAAATTCTTATTACTGTTTTCTTGATGGGTATTCGAGGTATTATCAAATACCTATATCATTAGAAGATCAAGAAAAAACTACTTTCACTTGTCCTTTCGGAACTTTTGCATTTAAAAGAATGCCATTTGATTTATGCAATGCTCCGGCTACTTTTCAAAGATGCATGTTAAGTATTTTCAGTGATATGATTGAAGAATTTGTAGAAGTTTTTATGGATGATATAACTGTTTTTGGAAACTCATTTGAAAATTGTCTTAAAAACCTAGAAGAAGTATTAAAACGATGTGAAGAAAAAAATATTATTTTAAATTGAGAAAAATGTCATTATATGGTTAAATCAGGGATTGTGTTAGGTCATGTGATATCTGAAAAAGGAATTGAAGTTGATAAAGCCAAATTTGATGTTATTACTAATTTTACATCACCAAAAACGATCAAAGAAGTTCGATCATTCTTGGGTCATGCAGGTTTTTATAGAAGGTTTATAAAAAATTTCAGCATAATATCTAAACCAATTTCGAATCTTTTAACAAAATATACACAATTTGAATGGATTCAGAAATGTGAAAATGCTTTTAAAAAAATAATTAATATTTTAATTACATCACCTATTTTACAACCTCCAGATTGGTCTTTACCATTTAAATTAATGTGTGATGCAAGTGATTATGCTATAGGAGCTGTGTTAGGACAGAAAAAAGAAAGAAAACCGTATGCGATCTATTATGCTAGTAGAACCTTAAATAGTGTCCAAATAAATTATTCAACTACTGAAAAAGAATTACTTTCATTAGTATTTGCATTACATAAGTTTCGATCTTATATAATTGGTTCTACTACTATTGTGTACACTGATCATTCTGCCGTAAAATATTTATAAAATAAACAAGATGCTAAGCCAAGATTAATACGGTGGATTTTATTGTTACAAGAATTTGATATTATAATTAAAGATAAAAAAGGAAAAGAAAATGTCGTAGCCGATCATTTATCTAGAATAATGACTGAATCATCTCATAATGAAATACCAATAAATGAAAATTTTCCAGATGATCAGTTGTTTTATGCTACTATTATGCCCTGGTTTGCTAACATTGTAAATTTTATTGTGACAAATAAAATGCCTTCTCATTGGAATTCACAGGATAAGAATAAATTCTTGATAGAAGTTAAAAAATTTTATTGGGATGATCCTTACTTGTTTAAGTATTGTCCTGACCAAATTTTTCGACGATGCATACCCGACAATGAAGTAAGTAATGTTATTAAATTTTGTCATTCTGAAGCATGTGGAGGTCATTTTTCATCCAATAAAACAGCTGCAAAAATCTTACAATGTGGATTTTATTGGCCCTCTTTATTCAAAGATACGCATTTATTTTGCAAATCTTGTGAAAACTGTCAGAAGATGGGATCAATTTCAAAACGAAACATGATGCCTTTAAATCCAATCATAATTATTGAAATATTCGATAGTTGGGGGATAGATTTTATGGGTCCATTTCCATTATCTTTTGGATATACGTACATTTTAGTCGCTGTTGATTATGTTTCAAAATGGATTGAAGCAATTGCATGTAGAACTAATGATCATAAAGTTGTTATAAAATTTTTAAAAGAAAATATTTTTAGTCGATTTGGAATACCTAGAGCAATAATTAGTGATGGGGGAAGTCATTTTATAAATAAATCATTTTCTTCTTTGTTAAGAAAATATGGCATTACACATAAAGTTTCTACCCCATATCATCCTCAAAGTAATGGTCAAGTTGAACTTGCAAATAGAGAAATAAAACAAATTTTAGAAAAAACAGTTAATCCAAATCGAAAAGATTGGTCTTTAAGATTAACTGATGCATTATGGGCATATAGAACTGCATTTAAGACATCATTAGGGATGTCACCATATAGGTTAGTTTTTGGTAAGCATTGTCATTTACCGGTTGAACTTGAACATAAAGCTTATTGGGCAATTAAAGCATTTAATATTAATTTAGATGATGCATCTAAATTAAGAAAATTGCAATTAAATGAACTAGAAGAATTAAGAAATGATGCATATGAAAATTCAAAGATTTATAAAGATAAAACTAAAGCCTTTCATGATAAAAATATTATGAGAAAGTCATTTGAAATTGGACAAAAAGTTTTACTTTATAATTCTCGTTTGCATTTATTTCCAGGAAAACTAAGATCGAGATGGTCAGGACCATTTATAGTTAAATTTGTTTATCCTCATGGTGCTGTTGATATTGAAAATCCTAAAAATAATGACGTGTTTAAAGTTAATGGGCAAAGACTTAAGCCTTTTATAGAAAATGAAATTCTTAATGATGATTTTATGCCTTTATATGATCCACAATAGTTGTTTGATATTTTCATTTTGTTTTTGCAGATTCTAGTTCATTTCCCGGTTAAGTGGCGGATAACGGTACTCCGTGACTATCTAAGTCGGTTTTTTCAGTTTTCCCAAAATAATTGAAATATATAATAATAATAATAATAATAATAATAATAATAATAATAATAATAATATTAATAATAATAATAATAATAATAATAATATGGATGCTTGTATTGTGAATCTTCGTAAATATTTTGCTTGTTTACCTGATAATGCGTTGAAAAAAATTTATAAAGCTAGATGTGAGCGACTAAGGTTGATGATGTCATATGGCATACCGAATGATATCCGGTTGATAATTGAAGCAAAAGTCCGATTGGTTGGGGAAGCAAGTGAAATAATAATAAGACATATGCCAGGATTTGGTAAAAGCACATATGCCAAGAAGCGAAGAGCTAAACGTATAGGTGGATGTCATAAATGTGCAAGGTGGACTTGTAAAGGGAAATGCAAAAATGTTGGAATGACATCAATGAATAGAGAAGATAAAATTTTATTCATTAAGAATGGTCTGAGTAAAGAGCCTTTGGATAATTTTCTAGAGGTTCTTGATACGCATTCTAGTGGGTACGTGCAAAATGAACTTCTTAAACTATGGTGGCAATTTCAACATGAGGAATATCAATATGGACGGTGGAATCAGCCTTATAAAGATCCTACTGTAGTAACGCATATCTGTTTAGATAAGTAAATATATATATACAATTTCGTCTCGGGAATCTGACGTTAAAAGACCCTGTTTGCCAATTTATAAGAAAATTGGATGGGAAGCATATCCTCGACTCATAGAAGGCGTTGAAGCCGTTACTGAACGTAAAATCAGAGGAAGATGTGAGCCACAATCACAACTACGCTGTATATATGTGTTTTAATTTATGTCATTTTTATTTTCTTTTAATAATAATAATTTCCTGTTCAAATATTGACTTTTGGCATGTTACGCTTATAAATTCATATGCTGTGATTTAACAATTGCAGAAAACATATTTCTCAACATGTCGACGTCCACGGTAAGTAAAATCAAAAATATTTGTGTATTTTGTGGATCTAGTGCAGGAAAAGATTCAATTTATGAAGAGGCAGCAGAAAAGCTTGGAATAACACTTGCTAAAAAAAAGATTCATTTGGTATATGGTGGTGGTGAAGTTGGTCTCATGGGAAAAGTTGCAAAAGCTGCGCATGCAGGTGGAAGTGAAGTCTTAGGCATTATTCCGACTACCTTAGCCAGTCTTACTGGACCAACAATAGGAGAAGAAATGAAAGTGGACAACGTGTATGAACGAATTACTCAAATGATTGAACATTCAGATGCTTTCATTGCTTTGCCAGGAGGTTTCGGTACTTTGGAAGAAATATTTCATACTGTTTGTTGGGCACAATTAAATATCCACAATAAGCCAATTGGTTTGTTAAATGTTAACAATTATTATGATAAACTGCTATCGTTTCTTGATGATGTTGTGGAACAGGGATTTATTTCATTAGCTTCGCGAAGGATGTTAGTTTCTGCTACAAGTGAAGGTGAACTTATTGATTTACTGCAAGGATTTAGTCATGAACCAGATCCATTCTTATCTCAACTTAATTGGCCAACATCCAAGAGTAAGAAAAGAAAATTCATGTGATGCTGAACTTGTGATTCAACGGTATGTTTTAATATTTTGTTTTCTCTTTAAGGTATGAAAAATCTCCTCTTCTTCTTCTCCTCTTAGTTTGTTTTTATAAAAAAATAAAAAAAATATATTCATATATATAGTAATAATAATAATTATAATTTTTAGTTCAATGACGAGTAAGGTGTCAGTAAAATGCACCTGAGACGCATTAGTTAATAATTATTGGAAAATCACAATACACTAGATTTTAATATTCATTATATTCAAATTACAGATTAAAAGAAAAATTAGTTTTTCATATACCAATTTATATATATATATATTTTTGATCAGTTAATATAAAATGTATAATAGATGTGTTTATTTATATATATATATATATATATAATTGTGTGTGTTTTCAAATAAAATAATTTCTAAACTTTTTATGATAATATAGTTAAAAGATATGGTTTGTATGGTTGTTAACATGTATAATTGAAAGAATTCTTTTTGTTAAAGTATAATATATACTCACACATCTTTTGTGAGTAAGTGGTGCGAAATGAGAAAACAATTAATAAACTTTTATTGATTATTAAAAAATGGTTAATTACAAGAATATAACTCCCCTATAAAAAAAAATATTGATTATAAAAAAAAGAAGATAAATAACGGACTGCAAAGTTTTTTGTTCATTGTAATTGTTTTTTTTAGATTTGATTGATGTACTATAAATGTGTTCTAAAAAAAAATCCATCAATGAATATGTTCTAAAAAAAAAGATTTGTTTGTGTTGGATAAGTTTCAAAGGTAGTCGAATGTATCCATTATATAAATGTTTATATATGTAGACATTTATGGTAGAATGTTTGGGGAAAAAAATTATGTCATTGTAAAATTTTGCAGTCACGTTAATTTAAAAAAAGAAAAAAAAAAGAAAAAAAAGAGAGAAAAAAAAGGGGATTTTATTCTTTGTAAATTTTCCTATTTTGTTTTCAATATTAGTTTATTTAATTGTCTGCTTTACTAATTAGCCTTTTTCAATGAGAGTTAATAAGCATTCCAACTCCATTAGTGTAAATCAGCTATCCATTAAATATTTTGACCTGAAAGAATATGGAGTTGAGGCTTTTACAAAAAAATTCTCGATATTATACATGTTATGGTGGGTGGTGTGAATTATCTTTTTGACTATATTATCATAAAAAAATTTAGAAATTAAAAAAATATATATATTGTTACTTTATATATTATGTGAAAATAATAATAAATATATATATCGGTATATGAGTTTGTTTTTAAAATGAATATGTTTGTATATTTGAATATATAAAAGGAATAAAGAATCTAGGTTGTGATTTTCCGATAAATTTTATTACTAAGGGACTAGTAATAAGATAGTGTGGGGGTGTGATGAAACTTAAAATTAATAATTTATTATATGTTAAAACCTATATTTTAAAATTTAAGTTTCATTAAAATTATAAAATTATGTTATTTTAGTATTGTGTGTTTATATTTAAATGTCTTACTAAATATGTTTTATTTTCAGGTTTTCTACGTGTTGGTAAAATAATGATAACTCAAGCTAGAAAATTCAAATGGAGGTGATTCAAATATTTTTGGAATCCTTGAGAAATTATCTACAACTTTGCAGAAGACATGATTGCCTAAAAAGTTGGTTAAGATGATCAAATTGTGAAAATATCAAAAGGAGGACAAATTTACTTTCACCATGACCAGCATATAGTAAAAAAATCATAACTATTTCAATATTTAACCAAATGAGGTGAACCAAGTAGCCAAATTCATCTACAGACAATTCCCCACATGTTTGCTGTTTTGAGCTGAGTCAAATTCGGTGATTAAAGTCGTGGAACAAAGCATTGAAAGAAGGGGCATGGAATTGAAGTTGGAGGAGACAAAGACTACTATTATACTACATTGCATTAATAGAATTTTTGACCCTTTCTCTCATTTGGCCTATAAATAGAGGCCTCGTGCTAGCTTGAGAATCATTCTATCTCATTGTAAAATATAGTGTGAGTGTGTATAAAAGTTCTAAGTTTCAATATATTTTCCATTTTCCAATTTATGAGTGATGTTTTTAGTGTTGATCAAAAGTAAGTTCATGGAAAGCTAAATCTATTATGTCAAGGTGAAGAGGATGAATTCTTGGTGAAGTAAGATTGTTTATATTTTGTATATTCTTTCTTTATTTCTGTAAAGGCCCGTATTTCGTATTCATAATGTTGCGGAATTATTAAAAATTTTCTAAATAAATAAATAACTTGCCCAATTTATAAAATAAACATGTAAATAATTTTAACTTTAAAATAACAGCGGAAGCAAATATTGTTTTCAACCACAATTTAAAAATAATCCAACGTATTAAAACTGAGTTTGAATAATAAAAGGTGCATAAATTAGAACATGAGGTCCTCGGGTATACTACTGCTGCCCCAAGATCGCTCACTGATCTACGCCCTCCGTCTCGACCTCATCGGTACCTACAACAATCAAGTCTAGTGAGTCTAAAGACTCAACATGTATATATCGTGAATAACAAGTAAATATATCATAAAATCGCATGCAACGTAAAAATATAATATCGTAAAGCGCATGGTGAAAATCGTATCATGAATAATTATAACTACGTGCATATCTTAAAATCATACGTAAAAGCTTTGCTCAATAGAGCTCTGTCATGTCATATCAAAATTTTCTGGTAGAGATAATGTTTCTAAGCAAGTGACCCATAACATAACGTAAGCGCCTGATCAGACTAAACCACAGTATACTGGGCGGTAGAGATCAATCACAGCCCTTGGACTGGATGTCCGTACCCATACATAATCATAACCGGTCGTAAGTCACCGGGTGGAGAGGTCCTCGGTTGCGCCTAGCGACTTCCAAACCCATAAGCATAAGGTGGCCACAAGACAGATAGCATATATCTCAAAAATAAACATTTTATATTTTTATGCACGTAATATAATTATAACCTTATTTTTTTCCGGATGAGTTGGATCGTTCCCAGGCTCGCTGCGACTTAGTTCTAATATGTGACACATGCAAATAATTTTAACTTGACAAAAACTTAACAACTAAACCAAAAACGAGATGATTAGGACCTCCAACTTGATTTTTATTCATGGCTTCGTACCAACCCGAACCAACATTAAACCGACGCTTAACCATGATTAAAAATACCCCAAACATACTGAAAAACATGCATAAGAATTGCAAAACACGAAAATAGGAGAAAGGAATCCAAAAACATAAAACACTCTTCCGAGAGTCATTTTGGCACCTTTCACCGTAAATTCTCGTATGACCTATAAACTCGACCAAATCACAAACGGCCAAAAACATGACTTTTATAACTCATTAAGGTAGTGGCCAGTCCAAGGCCATAGGCTAAAAGCCAACCAAGAACTCACACAAGCCTTCTGAACCGGACTCACAGTTGCTGTCAAATAATGAAATTGCAGCAGCAGCTATGTTGCTGTTTCGGGGTGAAACTCTGAAACAAATGGAAGTGGACTTGAACCACCAAGCAGAGACTCTTACCAACATTCTAATGCATGGCTTGGACCGTGGCTAAGGGCGAAAAGCCAACCACAACCCAAGCAAACAACTAGGACACTCACAGCTCCATACCGAGAGCATCACTTGCTGTGTAGTGTGCTGAAATGAAATATTTGGTTGTCTTGTGACATTCCAGTGGCCATTTGATCGACCATGGCTCGATCTAGACATGATGGAGTGTTGTATGAACCATGGCTATGGGCTAGAAGCCAGCCACAATCCATCCAACACACCAAAACCGAAGTGTACTCACCCAAAATTTCAGAACTTTGAAAACTGTGGGATTTATGCTATGTTGCTGTAAAAAACAAATCTGATAAACCGTGAACTAAACATGGAAGGAATGACTTGGTCACGTCCTAGACATGATAAGGGAGAGTTCTAACCATGGCTACAGCCCCTAGGACAGCCAGGATTCGAACACCACCCTAAACACCCACATGACAGAATCTTGAATACAATTCTGTAGTTTATGGAAAATAGTTGCTGTCATGCCTTGTTCAAATTGTATGGACTCAAACCAATGAACCAATAACACCCTAACATACTCTAAATCATGTCTAGAAGCAGCCTTGAGTGCCTGAAATCGAACAACTACCTGTAATCCACAAAAGCAACCAAACCGTGAAGTTGAACCAAAAGAGCATAGAAAAATCTGTGCAGATTTTTACTTTAGAACTTGCTGTCAATTTCGATATATTGCTTGAATCATGGTTATATAATGGTTTAAAAATATCTATAGGACTTGATTGAAGAGAAAAGAAACAATATATACATGCCTGAAATTTGTTTTGACACAAAACAAATCAATACGACGAAGACGAGCGGCGGAGTCGGAGTTGGATTTCCTTTCTTTTTTTTTTTCCTGTGCTGTTTTCACGATTTCAGCTGCTTGTTCCTTCTGATATTTTTGAGTAAATGGGAGAAGAAAGACTAGGCAATGAAGATGAATGATATTAGAGGTGTTAAATGAGTCATGAATTGCATTGAGGTGGGGGTTACAAGTGAAGAAGTTGAATAGAATTTGAATTGTTTCCTTCTCTCCTTTTTAGCCGATTCTTTACCTCATTTTTGCTGCATGTTTTCTTTTATTGACTAGCATGATGGGTTAAGGAAGAATTAAGGTATATTATTGTGCTTGAATTCACTAATAACTAATGAATTAAAGGTGAGGAATTGCATTAACCTTAAAGGCTAATGAGGTGATTTGAATGAATTTACCACATTTTTTTTTCTTGACCGAAAGTTGTTACCCATTTGCATGGTATTGTTTAAGTCTTATATTTTAAATGTTCAAGATTTTTAATCATCTATTTTATTACATTAACAAATTAATTTAGGATAGAATCTTGCATGGCATTGCATGGTTTAAAATTTTATTATTTATATGCTATTTTAAATTTCTTGACTATTTTATATCTAGATTAATTCATCCTTATTTGTTTACATAATTTAATTTAAGCTTTAATTAAATATTGAACCTAAAAGAATTTATTTAATTACTTAGCTCACATAAATTTAATAAATCTTAAAACATTCTTTTTCTTTAAAATTAAATTATTCTTTGACTTAAATTAAATTTAGGAATATTTTTCTTATTATTAATCTTATCTCTAATCTCCGAACTCCGGTCCGACCTCGCGTATTTATCCTGAAAAGATAAAACTAAACATCATCTTTTAAAATAAATAAAACACTTCATATTTTCTTAAAAATTCATCTTTAATTTAAATAATAAAAATTATGCATGGCTTATACGTAATCTGATTTTCGGGTTCTACAACTTCTTTTCATTTTGCTAATTTCTTTTTATTGTAGGTATAAAAATGAATTATTTGTTGTTATCAATTTACATCAAATGCTTGATACCATTTAAGTTGTTATCTTGATTTGTTGTTTAATTTTGATACAATAAATATTTCATCAATTATTATTGTTATATTATACATATATATATATTTATATAATTATATCATATATTTCATTTAGACGATAGCGTGGCTCTGCCGGTTGTTCTAAATGAAATATAATGATTTAATTTAACATTTATTTTATGCAGTTATATATTTATATAGTTATATATATAATCATAGGTATCATATATAAAATATCGGTGAATTCGGTATTTTCTATAGTGGGAACTATATTATATTAGGTGTGTGTTTAAATATTTTTTTTTTCTTGGAACCATTATTTATGGTGGTTTTCTTTTTTTTACTTTTAGTTAAATAATATTTCATAAACCAAGAATAAATCCTCGAGCCTTGAGAAAATTTATAATTTGTAAACTTCGTTCTTGCATTTGGTAATCTATAAATTAATAAATTTAAACTTAAAATAACCTCTCTGTGGATCGATCTCGTACTTACGAAATATATTACTTGCAGACAACCTACACTTGGGTGAATTATAATTTAAGTAGTAGCAGTAGGCGATCATGTTTTTTATCAAGATAGCTCCTCTCAAGGGAGTGATGCGTTTTGGCAAGAAAGGTAAACTAAGTCCTCGATACATTGGGCCGTTTGAGATTCTTGATAAGATTATAGACCGAGCCTATCGTCTTGCTTTACCACGGGACTTGGATCGAGTTCACAACGTATTTCATGTTTCTATGCTTCGTAAGTATATTGCTAACCCATCTCATGTTCTTCGGCACGAGTCATTGGATATTTTGCCTAACTTAAGCTACGAGGAAATGCCGGTTCAAATTCTTGATCGCAAAATTAAAGTACTGAGAAAAAAAGAGATTGGTCTTGTCAAAGTGTTTTGGCGAAACCAAGTGATTGAAGAGGCCACGTGAGAACCGAAAGAGGAAATGAAACATTGTTATCCGAGTTTATTCGACGGTAAGTAAATTTCGGGGACGAAATTTTTATAAGGAGCGGAGATTGTAATATCCCGACTTGTTATCATGTTATTGTTGATGGTGTAGTTCATGATTTATTGTGTTAAGGTATGGTTATAGATATGTTAATTGTTATTGGTTATGGATATGTTAATTTGAAATGGTTTAATACGGTTAGTGTTTATGGTTATTGTTTGGAGTTATGTTATGGTTAGTGTTGTGTATGGAAATGAATGAGGTTTGTTGATGGTTGTGTTGGATGAATTGAGGATGTATTGGGATGCTAATTGCATTGGTATTGGATGGTGTTGGAAAATGTTGGATTTAAGTTGAATTGGGATGTAGTTTTGGTGCAGGGGACAGCGCCGCAGCGCCGGGAGGTAGCGCCTAGGCGCTGCCATGGCCGAAGCCCTGTCGCTGCAGCGCTGCCATTCGTGGGGCGCCGCGGCGCTAGTTTTGCGGAAAGTGTTATTTTAAAACACGTTTTTGGTGTATTGGGAGACTTATAAACATTATTTTAGGCCCTTCTCCTCATTCCTTCCCTTCTCCTTTCTCCTCCATCGTTTCTTAACCCTTGTACCTTCTAGTTTTCTTTTCTTCAATTTCCTACTTTTAGTGCCAAGTTCAAAGTTGATTTCTCCACTAATATTTCAAGCTACAAGGTAAGTATTCTATTTTGTGAGTTGGAAGGGTTAAATATATTGAGGTTTATATTGAAGGGTTAAGTTGAATAGTTGATTCCTTGAATGAATGGTAATGATTTATGGATATTATTGGGATTATTGTTGTAGGAATCATTCAAGACTATCATAGCAACTAATTTCTTGTTGGGTTGTAGATAGAAGCTTTCCCTATCAAATGCTCACATGATATATATATACAAAAGCCATTTTGATTGATGCTTAGCTCCTTTCATTGCTATGTTCTTGATATAGTTGTCGTTATGTATCCATTGAGTAAGCATTTCTATTGAATTCTTTGATAAGGAGCTAGTATTCTATTGTTGCCTACCAAGTGTTTGTTATAATGCCTCAATGAACTTTCCTATAATTAAAGCCAAGGAATGATAGTAATTCATGCATGTCATTGGCCAATCACATGATTATGAGTGTCTCTCACAGTTTTTATATATTTATATATTAAAGAGATACTATCCACAGGTCACAGGTCACAGGTCACAGGTCAAAGACTATCATTTCCTTTTCTTTAATTCATACCATGATATACCATCTATATTGCCTTGATTATGTATTGTTTATTGAAGATGGTATTGTTCTATTTCCATTGCCATTGCCATAGCCATATTTCAAGCCAAGCCATGTCTATGTACTTGTTATGTACAGCTTTCTACTTACTGAGTTTTATCTCATTTCAGTTAATGTCATGTGATGCAGGTGATAAACAGAATTGAAACGGATTGTCCAAGGAGGGAGAAGTCATATAGCAAAGGAAGGGAAATTTTTGAACTTTTGGTCAAGTCACTCTTATTTTTTATGTAGTGAACATGGAAAAATTTTAATGGACATGTATGTTGGGAAATGAAACTATGGAAACTTTGTAAATGATTATATGTCATTAGTTGAAAAATGTTTATGATCAAATGTTTTATGGTTTATTCCCTTTTAAATGTTAAGGCTTCCGCATACGGTATTTCTTTTAAATTGTTTTGTCATGGGAGTGGGTTGTTTCATATGATTTAAAAAAAAAAAAAAACTCATATGAAGCCGTCTTATATGTCGATTTTGTTAGACATATATTTTATTTGAATCACTTAAATTTTCCCGAAGGATTGAGTCTTAGAAACAATAATTCTAGTATCAAATTAAAATAAATTAAATCAATAATAAATCAATCAAGTTTCTAATGGAGTTGATGAACCTCACACACTAAAAAGAGTTCGTCTGTCAAAACTGTTGTATCAATATATAGACAAAAAAACGAACAGACAAATATGTTGCTACATATAATAGAATGATACCAGAAATATAATCTAACAAAACTAATTTTTATTAGGAAAATAATGAAACAAACAAACTGAATCTTGTGACAAATTATAGTTTCCTTAAAACAGTTTCGTCCTCTTATTGAGGTGCTTGAGAATCAATACAAATGCATGATTTCAGGATACAACAGTTGAACCACTAGTGAAATAAGCACCAATTCACTACTCCGGCAAACTCGAATCGTACATTTACTTTATCACCAAAACTCAACAGAGACCAAATGAAAAGCTAGAATTATGAAATGCAAGAGAATGTTTGAGTGAGATTTTCAGTATGTGTGTGTGTATTGAGTAAATGGACACATTTATTTATAAGATCAAAAATAGGCACATCAAAAGTCATTCAAGAATGTAGAGAGCCAAAAGTACACATTAACTCAAAAATGTGGAGAACCAAAAGACACTCATACATTACACAATTTTTCATTCAAACTTTAATTTTTATTTCATTTTCCAACAATCCACCGCATTTGTGAGAACCCAAAAATTTAAAGCCTTGTTCAACCAACACTCCAGTGTTTTAACCAACTTTCAAACAAAATATCCAAAAATTTCAATTATGCACTTTGAAATACATCACTAACTGACTAAGCATTTTTGAAATGTCATATTCAGATTTGTAACAACCTATGCAGATAATTAATAACAAATTTATGACCATAAATAGGTTAGTTAATGATAATTATCATGACTGGACCTCAAGCTTCCATGCACCCTATAAATGTCTCTACCTTGTGCATGAGAGCACAACACCAAATAAGGCTCAAACCCCTCTAAATTTCGAGCAATGTCAACCTTGTTCCAACCCAGCTAAATTTGAGTTCTTAAACCATATTTACCAAGAATTTCATCCACCTTAACGATATAATTGAATAGCTTTGTAACAACCATATTAATAGTCATTATAAGACATTCTTAAGTACATCGTTCCTTCCGAATAATATGTAGTACTTAGGTTTTTTTTTTTGCCATGATCTATCTATCATATATTTCCCGTACACTATGAAAATTATTCAAAGGGGGTTTAGGAGTACATTTTTCTGCCAAGACAAACTTGAGGTTCTCACAAACGAGGACAATGTTAATGTCACTCTTCTATTTTAAAAAGTTTTCATTTTCACCGATTAACTTTTCATTAAGTAAGAGCATGACCAATCGACCAGAAGACATGATTACTGAAATTAAAGTATAAAATGACAGTTAATAAATCAAACAAATATCATAGACAACAAATAAATTTTGGAATTATAAATATGATGAATGATACATTTTTATTTATTCTACCAATTCCAAGGAAATTTAATATCTCATTTAAATTGATACTATCTCTATTAATAAATAAAACACTAAGATATGATGAGATGTGAAAATTATGCATGTGCTATATAGCTGCTTGAAGGTAGATCAGTAAAGACAACTCGAGATATTTGATAAGGCAGATTATGAAAGCATCAGTAGACTTCTTCAATTTCAATCATGCCTTTCTGAAACATCTACTGTTTAAAAATACTACTACATTTTTTTTATAACACCTTTCTTTTATACTTGACAAGATTAATGATACCCATACTCATAATCCAAATAGGATTTGAATGATATACCTAAATTATGAAGCAATTCAAACAAATGTATCAATTTGACAGTTTATAAAAAATTTTGTCATGATGTCCTTATATTTTGTAATAGCCAAAAACTCAAGCAACAACATCTATACGTATGTATAAGCATATTTTCATATATAAACATACACTGTATCGTTATACATATAGTCATAAACATTGTGAAACTTGTTTCAAACCCCGACATAAAAACCATTATAATACATATGCGGAAGCTATACAATAAGACGTCCAGGTTCTTGTCGAGGTAAGGCACGTCACAAGCATCCATTGGCGAACCGGCATCCTATGTATTTTCATTACATGATCCTATAATACATGAGCTACGTGAGTTTATAAAACTCAATAAGTTGGCACTTATACGTATCAATATGCATCAAAGAATTATACATATCAAGTTGCGATCAATAATGAATCTTTAAACCATGTTACCATAGCATATATTCATGTTCATTTCTTTACTTGAGCCTTATTAGTTGACATGTGCTACTGTGCTTGTTTTATTATATAGCTACTACTGTGTTGGAGGGTGCCCTGTGACAACCCCACGCCCCATGAACATATATTGGCCAATAGGATTGGTGGACTTAAAACCAACCATGATGTCAATGTTAGAGTAGATGCACTGTAAGCCAACTGTTGGCTGGGGAATTTATTGACTCAAGTGTAATAAACAATCTTTATTTTAATATAATTTATCTTTTGATGGCTTCGTTATACTTTATCTGTATACCCATACAAGAAGCATAGACAAAGTCCTTGATAATGCTTTAATACAAATGAATCGTAATTCGATGTTGAAACTCATTTATAAACACTGCATATTCTAAATTCGTTCCTAGTCGGTTCAGCCGCCTAAAACTGGGATAAAGTCGCTTGAGCTCGAGACTAGCATCTATGATGATGTGTACTGCGTTTCTTGGTAAGGGTATAGAGATGTCCAAACATGCAGATGGGTAGTCATATGAAGATTATACCGAACAACTCTCCCTCGGACTTTCCAAGTGGTTATCATTCTTCGAGCGGATAAGTCTGTGGTTATGATTGTACACCATTAGTCCTTACGACTCGGAACAACAATGAGGCTCTATATGCTAGGGCTGTGCTTTGACTCGTTTACCGACTCCAGGAGAGTCATCAGGTGGCGAGGTTGGGTACAGTTGCGACACACATAGGAGCCAATGCATTGTAGTCAGGGATTCACCGCTCACCTACGGGTGTGGATATCCTATGTGATCTGAAGTAATAATAGTGCATGGAATCTCTGGCCAGAGTATGAGATGTACGTTGGAGAAGGAGTTTTCCAAATAGTACACGCGATGTCACTATTATATGTGGCACATAGTTATCGAATTAATATGCAACCCTCGATGAATCAATGGTTGCAGAATCGATCGGGGCTATACGTTAATCATAATCGACTAGTTCTTCCAGGCACTATCAGTGATACCCAGGGGATCATGGGGCGATGCTACTAGACGCTCTTACCATGATCCGTTGGGTGCAATCAGAAATGAGTTCTGACATTCTTGATCAAGGTGTTGATGAAAAGAATGGGGCTAACTAGGGTAAGCCCGAATAAGGATTATGTCTTGAATCACAAAGAGTTGTGAACCCACGGCTAGTTGTATCCCTGAACCATTGAGGGTCACACAAGTACTGGATCGTTTGTTCCCGTTGAGAGAATAAATTCAAGAATTTGAATTTATATTATATAGTAAATTCAAAGAGTTGAATTTATGATAATTAAATTTTGAGAGAATAAATTCAAGTAGTTGGATTTATAAAATTTGAGAATTTAATTTATTAAACTCAAAAGTTGAGTTTATTAAATACTAAATTTTGGAGGTGATAAAATTCGAGGAGTTGAATTTATAATTTAAATAATAAATTCAAATGTTGAATTTATAAATGATTTAATTTATTAAAATCAAAAATTGAGCTTATTAATTAATAAATTAAATATGGTGGGTAATATGTTTAATGGGCTTGTAAGAGTACAAGTCCAACATATTAAATAATTAAAGTTATTAATGGACTTTGATTAATTGATTAAATTAGTTGGACTAATCCAATTAATTGATCAAGCTCATTAATGTTAATTAAAGGGGTCAATTATTATACTATGATAATTAGGTCATGGGTTAATTATAAAAGTTGGTTGAGAAGTCATAACCCAAGCTACCACAACCAAACTTTCGAGAACACCTCCTTCAAAGAAAAATAAAAATCGGCCACCTCTCTTGAGAAAGAATTTTGAGCAGTCTCTCAAATATTTTTCTTCTACGTAAAATCTCTTTCATATTTTCTAGTGCAATTTGGAAGAGGATCAAGCGATCTAGTCGTGGACTTGATAGGAGGATCAAACAAGGAGTTCATCGAAAAACGTTCGTAGGGATTCATCAAGAGCAAATCCGTTTATACCGGATTAGTTGTAGCAAAGTGAATTAATTCACAAAGGTAAATTCTTACGCCCTATGAATGTTTTGATTTTGAAAACCATACGAACGCCCAATCAAATATATTTTGATTGTCAAAATGAAATAAAAATTTTAAAACTTCCGCTGCGTTTAGGCGTGTAGAAAACAGAGATCCAACAGTGGTATCAGAGCCAAGGCTTTTTCTAAATCGTATGGTTTGAATATTGAATAATTTGTTTCTAACCACACAAGAAAATTTTTCAGAAATTTGTAGCACCATAAAAAATATTTTTTTTCAGAAAAACAAAAAAAAAATTTGGGGTATGCCCACGCGCAGGGCAGCGCGCACAGCGCGGCGCGGCGTGTGGAGCGTCCCAGCTGTCCGGGATTGTCTCGGTAAGCGTGCTGGATGATGGGCTTGAATTGTTTGGGCCTAGGGTGCAATTTTCTGATTTTTCAAATTTTTGGGCAAAATTGATATTTTTGAAAATTGGTTCAATTTTTCTTTTGAAAAATTAAATTTTAGAAAATTAATAATGTTCCTGTAAAATAAATAATTAGAATATGATTTTAATTATTTATGGTAATAATTAGTTTTTACATGAAATCAATTATTATTGATTTAATTGGAAATTAAATATAGGTGTTTATTTAATTTATTAAATTATTTAATAATTGTGTTGGTTAGTAATAAAATTATTAGATATTGGGTTTATCAATTAATTAAAATTGTTTAATTAAATTGATGTTAATATTTGATATTAAATGCATGAAGGATGATCGAGAGTCTTGATCAATGTGTTAGGTGTATGTTAGGATATTTTACTGTTTTATTCGTTTTGTTAATATTTGATATTTTTAAAGTGGGTCTGGTTTATGGCCCGTTCCTACCCCCATGAGATGTATCCCTTATGTGCCATGGATATTTAAATGTAATCATTAGAAATAGTGGGTGATCAAGACTGGAAGATGGTGGACCCGATGCACAAGATGAAGACATGTAAAATATTGGATGCTTTTGTAATAGTTGCATTTGCATCCCTGCATTCACCTAGGTTTTGGACCTGGATCTTTGTTTGGCTCACATGGATCTAATAGTGTTGGCGATCGATCATCCTTATTTATTTATTGTTGAATGTCATATTATCATATATACGATATATAGTAATATGCATGTATATATATTATTAAATAATATAGTTACATAAATCCGGCAAACATACAAACTCGTGGCACACGTTTTTAAAATTAAAAATGATTAGACAATTTTAAAATTAAAATCCCTCATTTTGAATATGATTCAAAAAAATTTATATCAAACCGTAAAAATAAAAATTAAAAGAGTTTAATTTTTCCCTGCCTTCCATCAACTGTGGTTGCATGTTGTTCGCTACCCGCGGATAGTGTCTGGCTCATATTATTGGGGAGACCTGGACGCCGAAAAGCTGTGACTTCCACCGGACATATGATGTGAATTGAGTGGAACTCCCATGACTTCGGCTCATATTATTGGGGGAACTCATGGCGACCGTCCACTACAATTCAATATTGATGGGTCGGCTTGACACGTGAAAATAAACGGCGTCATATTATTGGGTCCTTATTAAACGTGGGCAAAACACGCGGAGGTTGCATAGGGATGTAATTGGATTCTACATTTTAAAAATTATAATTGGCTGATATTATTCGGGATTATAATTGGCTAATTGGACTCTACGTGCCCATTAAGGAAATACGATTTTCCTTTTTCATCAGAGGGTGGTGGAAATGTCAAAATAGTGGGAGGAAAATTTATAAAATAAAAATCCATATTTTATATCTTAAAATTATTTTAAAATAGTTAATAACAGTTATCTGTTTTTCTTTTCAGTATATTTGCAATGTCGTCACGTAATCCACTTTCAATCATTCTCGATCAAAACATATTGACTCGCCTTAACTATCATGACTGGTTTCGAAATTCAAAGATTGTTCTGAACTCGGAAAAGATTGCGTATGTGCTTGATAAGAAGCCACCGAAGGAAGCACCTGCGAAAGCCAGTCCGACTGAATCGGCTAAGCTTGAAAAATGGTGGGACCATGATATTCAAGCTAAGAGCTACTGATAAGTGCAAGAATTGCACTTAATTTATATGTTAATCCATTTAATCTATGCTGGTTTCGAATTGAATTATGCCTTGTTTTTGTGTAGTGCAGGGGATATACAATTATGGGATGGTTTAGAGCAATCAGAGATGTTTTTGAGCGGGAAACGACGATAGATGAGATCCGCAGCGCCACAACAAGCGCCACAGCGCTCATTTGTGCAAAAGACGAGCACCTAGGCGCTGCCCAAGAAGCGCCACGGTGCCTCATTGCCGAAAGACAAGCGCCTAGGCGCTGATGCTCAGCGCCGCGGCGCCACAAGATGCGTACGAGAAGCGCCTAAGCGCTAAGGGATAGGCGCCGCGACGTTTGTACTCATGAACGACGGGCGCCTAGGCGCCACTTATTTAGCGCCTAGGCGCTAATGGCGGCGAGAAAAAATTACTTGGGCTTCAACTCACGGCCCAGAGGCGAAATAAAAAGGAAAAAACAAGAGTTTGGAGGGGGACGCCGTTTTCTTGGAGAAAAATAGAGAGGAGAGGAGGAGCGAACACGAGACGACGATCCAGAGCGCGAAGATCGATTACAAATACGAAGAACAACGAATCTGGGGATAGAGACTACACTTCGGATTTGTTATCTGTTCTTCCGTTTTATTATTTTCTCGTATTTCGATGTCTAAAACCTTGAACATGCGTTGTTTTTATTTAGATTTTGTCATGAACTAATTTTTTATTCTAGAGGATGATGTAGCTTTGTGGATACGATAATTTGATTCGGTTTTTTTATGATTAAATTCCTTCTCGTTTAATTGTGTTTCTTTGTGTTTCTTCTACTGCATTTTACTGGCCATAAATTGTGTGTTGTCTGATTAATTCTACAACTCGGGAGAGGAACTAGGATTATAGATCATTATAGACACATCGTTGAATGTTTATATCGTTCGGAAGGCATATAACTTTAGCGAGGCTTAGGTAAGAACATTGTTTGCATTTATCCATGAAACTTAGATTTTAATTAGGAATATTAGAATCTAAGTTTGATTGATACTGTTTATTCGTCATTTGGGAAAGGGGAATAAAACAAGTAAGTGTTCTGGGCTATTAGATAATTGGAATTCATGAATATAAATTTTTTTCTCGTATTTCGATGTCTAAAACTTTGAACATGCGTTGTTTTTATTTAGATTTCGTCATGAACTAATTTTCTATTCTAGAGGATGATGTAGCTTTGTGGATACGATAATTTGACTCGGTTTTTTTTATGATTGAATTCCTTCTCGTTTAATTGTGTTTCTTTGTGTTTCTTCTACTGCAATTTACTGGCCATAAATTGTGTGTTGTCTGATTAATTCTACAACTCTTGAGAGGGACTTGGATTATAGATCATTAGAGACACATCGTTGAATGTTTATATCATTCGGAAGGCGTATAACTTTAGCGAGGCTTAGGTAAGAACATTGTTTGAATTTATCCATGAAACTTTGATTTTAATTAGGAATATTAGAATCTAAGTTTGATTGATACAATTTATTCGTCATTTGGGAAAGGGAGAATAAAACAAGTAAGTG
This sequence comes from Primulina huaijiensis, assembly GCF_012295235.1. NCBI lineage: Eukaryota > Viridiplantae > Streptophyta > Magnoliopsida > Lamiales > Gesneriaceae > Primulina > Primulina huaijiensis. Next base: position 8,424,642 of record NC_133319.1, on the reverse strand, counting down.
TTCTGGGCTATTAGATAATTGGAATTCATGAATATAAATTTAATTCAAAATAATTATCGTGAAAACTTAGTGAAATCATTTTTCTAGATATTTTCTCTCCTTGATACTTTCCTCAATTCGGTAATTAGTTAATAATTTTGCGATTCATTAATTCCAAGCAAACCAACCTTTTTATTGATTTTTCTAGATAAATTCGAGACTATTTTAATTACAAGCACTGATATACGTTTTTATACCCACTCTTCGTGGGATCGACACTCGTACTCAAAACTTCATTTTACTATAACTTGACGTCATGCGCTTGCGAGCAATCAAGAAAACACACAACAAGTTTTTGACGCCGTTGCCGGAGAGTGTCAAAATTTGAATTTATATCACTATTGTTACCAATTAGTCTTGATATTAATTTAGAGTTTTACTTTTTTATTATTTACTGATTCAATCATTGTTTGACAATGTATGCTAAGATCGAAAAGCCCTGACTTGCTTATTTTTGATCCGGAGATCGAAAAAACTGCGAGAAGATTAAGAACAGAGAGAAGGGAAGAAATCAAAGCAATGGCTGATAACAGAGAAAATGACAGACAAAACCCGCCAGAGGCTATACCTATCAGAGATCACTTCCGACCAGCGATCAATAATCATTACTCTGGTATTGCAAGAGGGACCATCAACGCCAATAATTTCGAGTTGAAGCCCGCTCTGATCAATATGGTTCAGCAAAACCAGTTTGCTGGAACTGCCACTTCTGATCCTCATGTTCATTTGAGGACATTCCTGGAGATCACGGATACGGTAAAAATTAATAATGTTTCTGATGATATTATTAGATTGCGCTTGTTTCCATTTTCTCTCAGGGACCAAGCAAGAGGATGGCTTCAGTCATTTCCTTTGGGGAGTATCACGACATGGCAGGACCTGGCGACGAAATTTCTGGCAAAATATTTTTCCCCCGCAAAGTCTGCACAGTTGAAGATTGAGATTAGCACTTTCAGGCAGTGTAACGTACCGTACTTTTTCTACTTAAAATTTGCGGAAAAATTAAAAATTTCTTAAAAGAGTAATCAAACTTCAAACTTGATAACGTAAAACTGTACGTCTCAACAGTGGACTAAAGATCTCAAAATAAAGTTTGAGAAAATATTTGTTTGAAATTTCATATCCAGTAGCGTGAAATCAGAGTATTCGACATTTCATAAAAACTTAAAAACTTGGGCGGTCCTCGGGTCTAGCCTTCAACTCAGTCCAAGCCAGCTCCTTGGTCCCCGCCTCTAGCCTCCTCAACATACTCATCACCTGCATCGATCAATTCTAGTGAGTCTAAAGAATCAACACGTATAAACTGGAAGGTAGCAAGTACTACATAATAAAATCACATGCAACTTTAAAATAAGGAGTACATACATGAAACTGGAACTTGCATAACAAAACATGAACATACGTACATACATACATAGACGTGCCATCAACATAAAACTTTTCTTAAACATGCTTGCATACTTGAACATACTAGAACATACATAACTTCATCATTTTGCGTAGAGGCATGTTTCAAAGCAAGTGACCCATAACATAATCGCCTGATCAGACTAACCACGGTACTGGGATGACAGGGACGTATCCACTGCCACATACATGAGATCCCCGTTCATAATTTAACGGGCTGATTGATCCACATTCATAATTTAACTCTTTACAATCTCGATCTAAACCCGTTCATAATTTAACGTGGTGGTTGGTCCCCGTTCATGATTTAACGCTTTCCAACCCCATACATAATTTGGTCACAAGACAATTAGCATACCTCAAAAACTTGAAAATATTTTCTTTGCACGTCGAACATACTTACTTGGCGTTGAGGGATTCGTTGGAGCTCGCTTTGGGGCCACTGCTGCACTTACTAACATGATTCACGCACTAAATATTTCATAGCTTAGACGTATTCGTTGTGCTCACCACCAAAGTGACTAAGTAGCTTATGACATTCTAGATCACCCGGGACTTGATCTCGTTTAATCGTACTAACCATGACATCAAACCCCGAAACAAACTCTAAAATGACGTGTGAAGATTTCCCAACAATAAAAAAAACATGAACTCACTATTTGAACCTACAACTAAGTGAAATCCAAACATTTCCTACAGATGGGGCCGCGCTCGGGCGGTAATATATTACCGCTCGAGCGCAAGGTATACTGGACGCCTACCCTCGGACAGAAGGAGTGGCGCTCGGGCGGTACTATATTACCGCTCGGGCGCCGAGGGCACTGGACCCGCGACTTAGAAGCTGATTTTCTCCAACTTCGATTACATAGACAATGAACAACGCCTCGAGACTTATCTTAGGACACCATGGCACTAAATCGACTCCACAAAACGTCCCAAACATTCCCAAAGAAAAGACGCGCCACACGCAACGTAATACAACCCATAACCTCAAATTTTGACACAAAAATAGTTTTTACGACTACTCGTTCTCCCAAGTGCCTAACGACACAAAACGAAAAGTCAATAATCATCCCAACATCATTAACAATATACCTATATGTAGCAGCGATCACCCGTCGATCCCCAATGAAGCCTGCAACAATAAAACTTCAAGAACACATCAATACATAATTTTCTGAAAAACACAGTTTGAGCAGGCCCACAAAAAACGCCATAACTCACTCAATTGTTATCCAAAATTTTTGAATTTTATATCAAATCGAAGGTATCAAAAAGTTCTACGATTTTTGTGTTGAAAGAGTTCTCAAAATCACAACCGAAAATTCGCAGTATTTAAAAAGACAAAAAAACGTGATTTTAGATCCAAAAACGGTTTCAAAAGTGATCTAAACATAATTGCTCAAACTTCTACACAACATTCACATTATTTTCATACAAAATACATTGCAACACATACCCTGACATGATCGACGCATAAAAAAACAGAATTTACGTGCCTTTAAATCTTTAACGTTACCGAACGACGACACCGAAGCGGGAAAAGATGCGAGGTTGATCCGGGACGCTTGTGTAACGGTTTTCTTGCAATAAAAATCACCAAAACTTGCTGGAAAAATCGAAGGGAAGGGGCGGCTGCTGAAGGTTCTTAGAACCCTAAAATTTTTGCTCTCAAAATAAAAACTGAAGAATGAAAGTGAATGTGTATATGTATGTTGGCGTGTAAGTGCGTGTGTGTGTGTTAGGTTTGTGTAAAAGTGTGAGTGTGTGAGTTTAGTGGTTAATTAGGGGAATTAAATGGCTAAATTAATAATTTAAAAATGTTAAATAAAAGTTAATCCACACTAACTTTTACAAATCTCCTAATTAAAAATAACATTGACAATGACTAAACTATAAAAGTTTTTAACTCATAAAATCACTAAATAAATAATTTAGGATTTAAAAATGTTTAAACTAAGTAAATTATTTAAAATTCCCCAAACACCACTTAAAATAAAATACCGCAATAAAATTTTGCCAAAAATCGTCACCGGTCTTTTACTCGATCCCGCATCGAATAATCGCCTGGAACATGAAACTCGAAAAATATTTTAACGTGCATCACATAAACATGAATAATGTAAAATAATGCATTTAAATAAATCATGCACCACGAAGACTCATTTTAAAATTAAATAAATGCCTTAATAATTAAATAAATGCATGGAATTTACGTGTACTGATTTTGGGCACTACAGTTCCTCCCCCACTTATATAAATTTCGTCCTCGAAATTAAATCTTACCGAACAACTCCGGATAGTGAAGCCTCATGTCCGCTTCGGTCTCCCAAGTGGCCTCTTCCACTGATTGATTAAGCCACCGGACTTTGACCAGCTTAGTCGCTTTGTTCCGGAGTCTGCGATCCTGCCTGTCTAGGATTTGGACGGGTCTTTCCTCATAAGACAGGTCTGGAGTAAGCTATAGCGGCTCATAGCTCAGAATATGCGAAGGATTAGCTAGGTACTTCCTCAGCATCAAGACGTGAAACACGTTGTGTACCCTGGACAAATTCTGTGGAAGGGCAATACGATACGCTAGGGTCCCAACTCTGTCAAGAATCTCGAACGGTCCAATAAACCTCGGACTCAGCTTGCCTCTTTTCCCAAATCTCATAACACCTTTCATAGGTGCTATCTTTATAAAAAAAAGTGATCACCCACGGCAAACTCGAGATCTCTCCTCTTTTTGTCAGCACAACTCTTTTGGCGACTCTGGGCGGTCTTCATCCTATCTCGGATCTTGACCACCACATCTGCAGTTTGCTGAACTATCTCTGGCCCAAGTTCTGCTCTCTCTCCGTCTTCATCCCAATACCTCCGTGATCTACACTTTCGTCCATACAATGCCTCATAGTGAGCCATACCAATGGATGCTTGAAAACTGTTGTATGTAAACTCCACTAGAGGTAGCGTAGATTCCCAAGTCCCTTGGAAATCGATCATACAGACTCGCAATAAGTCTTCCAAAATCTGAATCACTCGCTCAGACTGGCAATCTGTCTGCAGGTGAAAAGCTGTACTGAATAGAAACTGTCCCCATGGCTGCATGCAAACTCTTCCAAAAGGATGAAGTAAACCTCGGGTCCCTGTCGGACACAATAGTAACTGGGATTCCATGCAATCGAATGATCTCCCTGATGTAAAGCTCCGCATACTGCGTCATGGAGAAAGTCGTCTTCACTGGCAAGAAATATGCTGACTTAGTGAGTCGATCCACTATCACCCAAATAGAATTCGATCCTCTTACTGACCTCGGCAAACCAAGCACAAAGTCCATTGTAACATTCTCCCATTTCCACCCTGGGATGGGGAGTGGCTTAAGCATTCCTGCTGGCCTCTGGTGCTCTGCCTTCACCTGCTGACAACTGAGGCATTCAGACACGAATCTGCGGATGTCTCTCTTCATCCCTGACCACCAATACAAAATCTGCAGGTCTTTGTACATCTTGGTACCTCCTGGGTGGATTGAATACGGAGATGCATGTGTCTCTGATAAGATATCTTCTCTGATCGAATCTACGTTAGGCACCCACATTCTTCCCCTGTATCTCACAATACCGTCTGACATTGAGTAGATCACACTGCCCTTGGCTTCATCTTTCAGTTTCCACTTCTGTAACTGTTCATCTGAAGACTATCCTTGACGGATACGGTCTAGCATATCAGACTTGAAAGTCAGATTAGATAGTCTGGGAGCTCTGCCCTTACGATAAATCTCTAGACCAAATTTCTGAATCTCGGACTGAAGAGGTCTCTGCACTGACAACTGTGCTATGGCTGCGACTTTTCTGCTCAGGGCGTCTGCCACAACGTTAGCCTTTCCCGGATGGTAGCTAATTTTGCAGTCATAGTCTTTCACTAACTCCAACCATCGCCTCTGCCTCATATTCAGTTCTTTCTGTGTGAAGAAGTATTTGAGACTCTTGTGATCTGTGAATATCTAGCATTTCTCGCCATACAAGTAGTGTCTCCAAATCTTCAACACAAAGACAACTGCGGCTAATTCAAGATCGTGAGTCGGGTAGTTCTTCTCGTGCACTTTCAACTACCTGGAAGCATAAGCTATAACCCGACCATGCTGCATCAATACTGCGCCTAAACCGAGCTTAGATGCATCGGTGTACAACACAAAGTCACCTTGCCCTGCTGGCATGGCTAATACCGGCGCTGAAATAAGAGCTTGCTTCAATGTATCAAAGCTCATCTAACATTCATCACCCCACACGAATTTTGCATTCTTCTTTGTCAGTTAAGTAAGTGGCACTGCTATCGAAGAAAATCTTTGAATAAATTTCCTGTAGTAGCCTGCTAGGCCAAGGAAACTGCGGATCTCTGAAGCATTCTTCGGCTCGACCCATTCCTTAACGGCTGCTACCTTAGCTGGATCTACCTCAATACCACTGCTAGACACTATATGCCCCAAAAACGCTACCTTCTCCAACCAAAACTCACACTTACTGAACTTCGCAAATAACTTGCGACTCTACAAGGTACGTAAAACCGTCCTCAAGTGTTGACTGTGCTCCTCATGGCTCTTCGAGTAAATAAGGATATCGTCAATAAGCACTATGACGAATTTATCAAGATAAGGTTGGAATACTCGGTTCATGAGGTCCATAAAAATTGCTGGGGCATTCCTCAGTCCAAATGGCATCACTAAGAATTCGTAATGCCCATATCTGGTTCTGAAGGCTGTCTTCTGAACATCTACATCTTTCACCTTCAGCTGATGATGCCCCGATTGAAGATCTATTTTAGAGAACACTGAAGCTCACTGCAACTGATCGAACAAGTCCTCGATCCTTGGAAGTGGGTATTTGTTCTTGATCGTTACCTTGTTCAGCTCTCGGTAATCGATTCACAGGCTCATGCTCCCATCCTTCTTCTTTACGAACAGCACTGGTGCGCCCCATGGAGAGAAACTAGGGCGAATAAATTCCTTGTCAAGAAGCTCATCTATCTGCTATTTAAGTTCTAGCATCTCAGCTGGAGCTAATCGGTACGGTGCCTTGGAGATTGGCACTGTGCCTGGCATAAGATCAATGGAAAACTCCACCTCTCAATCTGGTGGAAGACCTGTGACGTCGTCAGGAAAGACGTGTGGGAAGTCTCTGACTACCGGCACATCTGATATGGATGGAGTGGGCGCATCAGGTGCCGAAACAATGCTGGCCAAGAAAGCCTGACACCCCTTAGAAATAAGTCTCCGTGCCTGCATGCAGGAGATCATACGAGGGAAGATTCTCCATCTGTCTGGCTCAAAGAGAAACTGCTCCATTCCCATCGGGCTGACCAACACTGATCTCTTCTGAAAGTCAATCAGGACTCGGTTCTTCGTCACCCAGTCCATTCCCAAGATAATGTCGAATTCTGGCATCGGCAATACTATCAGGTCGGCATACACCAGGTGGCCCTGCAGTTCTAGATCAATATCTCTGACCATACTGGTAGCTAACAGTTCTTCCCCTGATGGGACTGTCACTGAATAGTTCACATCAAGGCCGATAGACTTAATGTCTAAATGATTAGCGAATGCCTACGAGATGAAAGAGTGATTGGCTCCCGAATCTATCAGGGCCTTTGTGGCTAATCTCTTAATGAAGATATTTCCTGAAAGACGTTAGCACGACACGAAACTTATATCTCAAAAGCTCTATCATAAATCTTATGCAACAAAATATACCAAAATTCCAACTAGCCACTTAATAATCCCAAAACAAAACGAGCATGCAAGGTAAAAATCTAATACTGTACTGAATGAAATAAATTACTCGTCAACAGTGTAGTGTCTGGGTTCGCCTCCTGAGCATGCATGGAGAATACCCTGTCCTGGGTTGGCTGCTTCCATTGTGGGCACTCCTTCAACATGTGGTCACTTGCTCCACGTTTAAAGCACTTGCCTGATCCGTATATACACTCTCCTGGATGCTGGCGATTGCATTTAGGACACACTGGAAAATTCCCAGGTCTCTAAGGCGCCTTCTGCTGCTGAATAGGACCCTTGCCTTTCGGTGGTCCTTGATAAGGCTTCTTCCCCTGCTGCCCCTGGTAAGGTTTCTTGAACTGGGGCCTCTGATGCTGCTGCTGCTGATGCGGTGGTGCCTGGTAAGGCCTCTTGCCCTGCCTGTCAGCCTCAATATCCCTCTGATCTTGCTCTGCCACCAAAGCTCTCGATACGGCAACTGAGTAAGTAGCAGGACCAGCAAATCGAACGTCACGACGCAAGACCGGCCGCAATCCATCCATAAAATGCCTCAACTTCTCCAAGGCATCATTAGCTATTAGGGGCACAAAGTAACACCCCCTCTCAAACTTCCGGACGAAGTCTGCCACGCTGCTGTCTCCCTGTCGCAGCGACATGAACTCTCTGGTAAGTCTGGATCGTACTTCATCAGTGAAGTACTTGGCGAAGAATATTTCCTTAAACCCATTCCAAGACAAAGTCGGCAAATTAACTGCCACCAACGCACTATCCCACCAACGCCTGGCATCCCCTGCTAGAAGAAATATGGCACAACGGACTCGGTCTGCATCCTGCAGCTCCATGAAATCAAAGATCACTTTGATGTACTTAATCCATCCCTCTGCCACCATCGGGTCCGTAGTTCCCAAAAACTCCTTCGGATTCATCCTCTGAAACCTCTCATACACCGCTTCAGGTTTGGGCCTTGCCCCTGCATTCGCTGCAGCCTGGTTCCTCGCAAACTGCGTGAAGAACTTCATCATACCTGCAAGCATCTGCGCCTGCATATCCGGAGGTGGACGAGGAGGAGTGACCCTCTCCTCATCTCGGGCCTCTCGGTTCTCCTCTCTAGCTTCGCGGTTAATCACAAGTCTGGGAAGCATACTGTTCCAAAAATTTACCCACCACGTGAACCCAATATGCATGAACATGATACTAATAGCATAAGATGCACGTAATTTGAATTAAAAACATGGACATGCTGAAATCATGATTCAATGCTTACTACATACATAATGCAAAACTTTAAAACTTACAGACTTGAGGTGTGACTTCGTGAGCTTCTTGCGAATGGCAGTAGGCGTAACCCTTTACAAGAACACCGCTCTGATACCAACTGTAACGTACCGTACTTTTTCTACTTAAAATTTGCGGAAAAATTAAAAATTTCTTAAAAGAGTAATCAAACTTCAAACTTGATAACGTAAAACCGTACGTCTCAACAGTGGACAAAAGATCTCAAAATAAAGTTTGACAAAATATTTGTTTGAAATTTCATATCCAGTAGCGTGAAATCAGAGTATTCGACATTTCATAAAAACTTAAAAACTTGGGCGGTCCTCGGGTCTAGCCTTCAACTCAGTCCAAGCCAGCTCTCTCCTCAACATACTCATCACCTGCATCGATCAAGTCTAGTGAGTCTAAAGACACAACACGTATAAACTGGAAGGTAGCAAGTACTACATAATAAAACCACATGCAACTTTAAAATAAGGAGTACATACATTAAACTGGAACTTGCATAACAAAACATGAACATACGTACATACATACATAGACGTGCCATCAACATAAAACTTTTTTTAAACATGCTTGCATACTTGAACATATTAGAACATACATAACTTCATCATCTTGCGTAGAGGCATGTTTCAAAGCAAGTGACCCATAACATAATCGCCTGATCAGACTAACCACAGTACTGGGATGACAGGGACGTATCCATTGCCACATACATGAGATCCCCGTTCATAATTAACGGGCTGATTGGTCCACAATTATAATTTAACGCTTTCCAATCTCGATCTAAACCCGTTCATAATTTAACGGGTTGGGTTGGTCCCCGTTCATGATTTAACGCTTTCAAACCCCATACATAATTTGAAAGGGGATCGGTTACAGTGACCGGAAGCGCAACGGAAGTTTAAAATTTTTATTTTCATCAAGAAATTTCGGCCACCTTGATATATTTGTGTAACAAATACAAGAACAAACACATGTCTCATACATAGGGTGTTTGAGAGATATACCTATCAATCACAAGGATTGGTGTATGGCTCCAACTAAGGTGTAAACACCTTAGCTCTTCAAAGGATGACAAATCTACAAGCTTCCAACCTTCAAAATTAGGCCCACCACCAACTAGGTAGATCCCCTCTTAATTTGCACTAGAAAACTAAGAGGATTTTCAAAGAGAAGAATATTTCTATCCTCAACACTTGAAGAAGAAAAATGAGAGAAAAACTTGAGAGAATGTCTAGTGGAGTTTCGGCCAAGGTGGAGAGTGGGAGGGAAGGAGTGTGTCTTAATTTCCTTGTCTTGGTGGTGAGAAAAGCAAAAAGCAAAAGGTGCATGCCTTGTATTATTTTAATAAAAAGTAATCCACAACCTTCCACTTCCCAAGCATGCTTTGCATGAGGGCTTGTAACAACTTACAAGGGCCCATGGACTTTTAATTTAAATTGTCTCAAACACATTTGAGCCCAATTAATCCTTACTTGATTTTACTCAAGCCCACTAGTTTAATAATTATTTCCAATTGGGCTCTACGAGGCCCAATGTTATTTAATTAATACAACACTTGAATTAATTTAATTATTTGGACTCTACTAGGCCCACTAGTGTTTAATTAATTCAACATTTGAATTAATTTAATTTAGTCCATAATAATGTTTATGAAAATCACAATTTTCAAATACATTGTTTAATTGGCCAACTTTTAATTTAGGAACACTTCCATAAATTAAAATTTACATTTCTCCCATAGAAGTCATACTTCTATTTTTCCTTACGCTTATAAACTCATTTATAAGCCGTTCAACACATTGAACTATTTTACTTCTCAACGGGATCTAGAAAGCTAGTACTTGTGTGGCCCTCAATGGTTCATTGATACAACTAGCCGTGGGTTCACATCTCCATGTGATTCGGACTAAACATGTCCTTAT
>NC_133319.1:8398438-8412264 GCF_012295235.1 Primulina huaijiensis | reverse complement strand
TGTCTTAACATCCATCTGCCATATCTCATAGTCATACCATGCAGCTATGGCTAGCAATATCCTTATGGACTTGAACATTGCAACTGGAGAAAAGGTTTCCTCATAGTCAACACCTTGTCTTTGAGTATACCTTTTTGCTACCAGTCGCGCCTTGAAGGTCAATACCTTCCCATCCGCCCCAAGTTTCCTCTTGTAAATACATTTGCACCCTATGGGAACAGTTCCCTCGGGTGGATCCACAAGATTCCACACTTGGTTCGAATGCATGGAATTCATCTCAGATTCCATTGCTTCAAGCCACTTGGATGAATCGGCATCAGATAACGCTTCCTTGAAGGTCCTTGGATCACATCCAAGGTTAGGCTCATCATGGCCCTCTTCAACAATCAGACCATACCTCATAGGTGGTCTCGAGACTCTCTCGGATCTTCTAGGATCTTGTGTCTCCTCACTTGGCTCCTCGGGTGTGGGTTCTACAACTGTGGGTGTCTCTCGAACCTCTTCGAGTTCTATCATCTCGCCTTTTCTATCTAATAGAAATTCCTTTTCCAAAAAGGTTGCATTCCTAGAAACAAACACCTTTGTTTCTTGGGGATGATAGAAATAATATCCAACTGAATTCCTTGGATATCCCACAAAGTAGCATAAAATGGATCGACTATCCAATTTATCTCCCACTGCCTGCTTCACGTAAGCAGGGCACCCCCATATTCTAAGATAAGAATATTTTGGAGGCTTACCCATCCATATCTCATATGGTGTCTTATCAACTGCCTTTGTATGGACATTGTTCAACAACAGTGCCGCTGTCTCAAGCGCATATCCCCAAAAGGATGGCGGCAACTCCGTGAACCCCATCATAGACCGAACCATGTCCATCAAAGTTCGGTTACGACGCTCCGAAACACCATTCAACTGCGGTGTAGCGGGCGGAGTCCACTGCGAGAGAATCCCATTCTCCCTAAGATACTCTTGGAACTCGGCACTCAAGTACTCACCACCTCGATCCGATCGAAGTGTCTTGATGCTTCGTCCCAACTGCTTCTCTACTTCACTTCTGAATTCTTTGAACCTTTCAAAGGCTTCAGACTTGTATTTCATCAAATACACATACCCATACCTCGAAAAGTCATCGGTAAAGGTGATGAAGTAGGCATGTCCATGCTTAGTGGTGATGCTAAGTGGACCGCACACGTCGGTATGGATCAAATCCAATAACCCTATGGCTCGCTCCACATGGCCCTTAAAGGGAATTTTGGTCATCTTTCCTTTTAGACAGGATTCACAAGTCGTGAGAGCATTAATATCAGACATATCAAACATGCCAACTCCCACTAGCTTGTTCATCCTTCTTAGGGAAATATGTCCTAATCGAGCATGCCATAATTGTGCCATATTAAGAGTATCTTGCTTGCGCTTGTTTGTTGTTGTTATTGCTTGGACATTGTTTAGTGGAATATCTTTCAATTTTAAGGTGTAGAGATCGTTTTCAAGTTCTCCAGTACCAATTAAACATTCATTCTTGTAAATGTTGCAAACACCTTTGCTAAATAAACAAGAATATCCATCTTTATCTAGCATAGAAATGGAAATAATGTTTTTCACCAACTCCGGTACAAACAAAACGTCTCTCAAAATAAACTTAAAATCATTGTTCAAAAGCAAGTAAACATCTCCTATAGCCTTGGCAGCAACCCTTGCTCCATTGCCCATCCTCAAGAAGGTCTCACCCTCTCTGAGCCTCCTACTTCTTCCCATCACCTGCAAATCATTACAGAGATGTGAGCCACAGCCGGTATCCAATACCCAAGAAGTAGAGTTAATTGAGATATTTACTTCAATATAGAACATACCTTTTCCAGAACCCTTCTGGGCAAGATATTCCCTGCAGTTACGCCTCCAATGTCCAGGCTTCTTGCAGTGATGACAGATGTCAACAGTCTTGTCAGCCTTCACTGGTGTGGCTGCCACAGCGGGACTCGGAGACTGCCTCTTCAAGGGCACGTTCTTCTTGGGACGTTGGAAAGAACGCTTCTTTCCCTTCCCAGGTGGACCGGTCTTCGTACCAGATGAAGAGCCCACAAAAAGAACCGGCTTCTCTTTCTTGATAGTGGACTCAAAAGTCACAAGCATGTTCACCAACTCCTCAAGGGTCGGCTCCATCTTGTTCATGTTGAAGTTCACCACAAAAGGATCAAACGAGCTAGGCAGCGACAAAAGCAACACGTCGGTGGTCAGCTCCGATGGCAATGCAAGATCCATGCCCACAAGCTTATCCACGAGCCCAATCAGCTTTAGGCCATGCTCATGGACCGAAGCCCCATCTCGCATGCGCAAAGTGATTAGCTCCTTGACGGTAGCATGCCTAAGAGGCCGAGTTTGCTCACCAAAGAGCTCCTTGAGGTGCAAATGAATGTCAGCAGCATTCTTTGCATCCTCGAAACGCCTCTGCAGCTCATCGTTCATAGAAGCCTGCATATAACACTTCGCCTTCAAGTCATGGTCACACCATTCCTTGTAGGTCTGCAATTCCTCGGGAGTGCAGTCAGTCGGGGCCTCAGCAGGGGGCGACTCAGTCAGTGTATATGCAATCCTTTCCGAGTTTAGGACGATTTTCAGATTTCTTAGCCAAGTGAGATAGTTAGGTCCGGTTAACACATGTTTTTCGAGAATAGCGGATAGCGGGTTGCGTATCGAAGACATTGTCAAAGTTTTGTACTGAAAAGTAAAACAGATAAATGTTAATGACTATTTTAAAATATTTAGTAAGATATAAAGTTTGGACTTTTACTTTATAAATTTTCGCTCCCACTGTTTTGACATCTTTCACTACCCTCTAGTGAAAACGGGAAACTCATTTCCTCAGTAGGTACGTAAGGTCCAATTAGCGAATTATGATCCCGAATAATATCAGCCAATCACAATTCCTAAAAGGTAGTTTCCAATTGCATCTCCATGCAACCCTTAACGTAAACTTTTGTCTCACGTTTGATTAGGACCCAATAATATGACGTCGTTCATCTTCACGTGTCAAGCCTAACCCATCGATATTGAACCTTAATGGACGGTCGCCATGAGTTCCCTCAATAATATGAGCCGAAATCATGGGAGTTCCACGTAGTTCACATCACCATGTCAATGGATGTCACAGCTTTCCGGCACCCAAGGCCCCCCCAATAATATGAGCCGAGCCCCGAGCACGGGTAGCGTTCATCATGCACCCATTGTCGATGGAAGACATGGAAATTATAAACAAATTTATAATTCCCCTTTTCGGGCTTGATATTAATTTTGAATCTTATTCAAAATGAGGGTTTTTAATTTTGAAAGGTCTCATCATTAATTTTATTTAAAAGCTCGCCATGTTTGATCGTATGTTTGCCGGATTCATGCAACTTTGTTATTATCATAATAATAACGCACATACTCATTATTTATAACATATCATGCATATATTATAAACAGTAAACAAAATAAGGATGATCAATCGCCCCAACACTAATGGCCCGTGTGAGCTAAACACGGGCCTAGGTCCAATCCTAGGGAAATGCACGGGATGCAAATGCAACTATTACATTAGCTTCCAATATTTACATGTCTTCGATCTTCATAATCATCATGGCCACCATCTTCCAATCTTGATCATCCACTATACTAATATTTACAAATAAATATCCATGGCAAATAGGGATACATCTCATGGGGTGGGAACGGGCCATAAACCAAGCCCACTTTATAAATTTGATAATTATTACAATCATTCAACACAAAATATCCTAGCATACACCTAGCAAATTGGGCTTGGGCTTTTGATCATCCTTCATGCATAATATCACATATCATACACCATCAATTAATTATCACAATAATTAATTGATCCAATATCATATATCTTGATCCAATCACTAACCGCCACGATTATAAATTAAATTAACAAAGTATACAAACACCTTTGTCTACTTTCTAATTAATTTATTTATAACCGAATTTCTTGTAAATCACAATTTACTATAAATAATTAAAGTCCAACTTAAATTATTTATTTCATGAGAAAATATTTGCAACTTTTGTAATTTTAAACTTAAGGGCCCAAAAACTTATTTTCCAACAAAACATTTTCGGCCCATTTAAAATTTCACAAAATTGTTAGCCATCCAATGGCCCAACAACTCAAGGCCCATGACACTTTGATATTCCAAAACACTTTTGGATACCCTAGCCGTCATCGCCTTCGCCGGAGCTCCGTCGCCGGATTCCGGCAAGCAAAAAATTTTTTTTTTTTAATTTTCGGGCAGCCCCTTGGGCAGCCCGGGCTGCCCGAAACGGGCAGCAACATGCTGCCCGAAATATGCTCCATCAAACCTTGAATTTTGTTGCAAAATTTCATCTCAAGCGGTTAGAAATCAATCTCAATATAATATCTTGTAAATGCTACACAAAAACGTAACCTTAGCTCGGATACCACTTGAAAGGGGATCGGTTACGGTGACCGGAAGCGCAACGAAAGTTTAAAATTTTTATTTTCATCAAGAAATTTCGGCCACCTTGATATATTTGTGTAACAAATACAAGAACAAACACATGTCTCATACATAGGGTGTTTGAGAGATATACCTATCAATCACAAGGATTGATGTATGGCTCCAACTAAGGTGTAAACACCTTAGCTCTTCAAAGGATGACAAATCTACAAGCTTCCAACCTTCAAAATTAGGCCCACCACCAACTAGGTAGATCCCCTCTTAATTTGCACTAGAAAACTAAGAGGATTTTCAAAGAGAAGAATATTTCTATCCTCAACACTTGAAGAAGAAAAATGAGAGAAAAACCTGAGAGAATGTCTAGTGAAGTTTCGGCCAAGGTGGAAAGTGGGAGAGAAGGAGTGTGTCTTAATTTCCTTGTCTTGGTTGTGAGAAAAGCAAAAAGCAAAAGGTGCATGCCTTGTATTATTTTAATAAAAAGTAATCCACAACCTTCCACCTCCCAAGCATGCTTTGCATGTGTGCTTGTAACAACTTACAAGGGCCCATAGACTTTTAATTTAAATTGTCTCAAACACATTTGAACCCAATTAATTCTTACTTGATTTTACTCAAGCCCACTAGTTTAATAATTATTTCCAATTGGGCATTACGAGGCCCAATGTTATTTAATTAATACAACACTTGAATTAATTTAATTTAGTCCATAATAATGTTTATGAAAATCACAATTTTCAAATACATTGTTTAATTGGTCAACTTTTAATTTAGGAACACTTCCATAAATTAAAATT
Organism: Primulina huaijiensis; assembly: GCF_012295235.1. Classification (NCBI taxonomy): domain Eukaryota; kingdom Viridiplantae; phylum Streptophyta; class Magnoliopsida; order Lamiales; family Gesneriaceae; genus Primulina; species Primulina huaijiensis. The sequence goes on along the minus strand of NC_133319.1, from coordinate 8,406,989 downwards.
TACATTTCTCCCATCGAAGTCATACTTCTATTTTTCCTTACGCTTATAATCTCATTTATAAGCCGTTCAACACATTGAACTATTTTACCTCTCAACGGGATCTAGAAAGCTAGTACTTGTGTGGCCCTCAATGGTTCAGTGATACAACTAGCCATGGGTTCACATCTCCTTGTGATTCTGACTAAACATGTCCTTACATGAGAATATCCCAATTGCTCTATTCTTATTTATCAACTCCTTGATAATAAGAACGTCAGAACTCAAGTCTGATAGTACCCAACCATTCATGTTAAACGCCTAGCAGCATCGCTTACATGAATCCCTAGCTATCAAATGATAGTGCCTGCAAGAACCATTCAATTATGGTTAGCGTACAGTACGGTCCCTTCAACTCATATATCCCGACTGATTCGACAACCATTGGTTTATCGAGAGGTGTCAATGAATCGATGCTATGTGTCATGTCGTAGTTGCATCGATGGTGTAATCTATGAAACCCCTTTCATAATTACCACCATACTCTGATCAGAGATTTCAAACTACACGCACATGAACACACATAGGATATCCATACCCGTAGGTAAGCGGTGAATCCCCTACTACAATGCATTGACTCCTACATGCTTCGCCATAACACCCAACCTTGCCACCTGATGACCCCTTAAGAGTTGGTAAACAAGTCAAAGTGAAATGCTAGCACATAGAGTCTCAATGTTGTCCCGGGTCATAAGGACTAATGGTGTACAACCATAAATTAGGACGTTTCCACTCGATAAGTGAGAACCACTTGGAAAGTCCTTTATAGAGGGTTGTTCAGTGCACTCTACAAGGAGCACCTATCTGCATGCTCGGACATCACAATGTCCCCTACCAATGAAACATGGTACTCACATCGCAGATACTAGTCTCGAACTCGAGCGACCTATATCCTTCTTAGCGCCGGCTGAATCGACTAGGAACCGTTTAGAATATACAGTATTACAAATATGAGTTTCATGATACTCATCATATGAACATCTCATATTCTTTCTACTATTTGTATATTCAAGGGCTTTATCTATGCAACTAGCATGGGCATACAGATAAAGAAGTGCCAAAATAATAATTTCAAATATTATTAAAATAAAGACTGTTCATACATAGAGTTTAAACATGAACCCTCGGCCAACACTTGGCTCGATGGGCACCTACTCTAACATAATTTGGTCACAAGACAATTATCATACCTCAAAAACTTGAAAATATTTTTTTTGCACGTCGAACATACTTACTTGGCGTTGAGGGATTCGTTGGAGCTCGCTTTGGGGCCACTGCTGCACATACTAACATGATTCACGCACTTAATATTTCATAGCTTAGACGTATTCGTTGTGCTCACCACCAAAGTGACTAAGTAGCTTATGACATTCTAGATCACCCGGGACTTGATCTCGTTTAATCGTACTAACCATGACATCAAACCCCGAAACAAACTCTAAAATGACGTGTGAACATTTCCCAACAATAAAAAAAACATGAACTCATTATTTGAACCTACAACTAAGTGAAAACCAAACATTTCCTACAGATGGGGCCGCGCTCGGGCGGTAATATATTACCGCTCGAGCGCCAGGTATACTGGACGCCTACCCTCGGACAGAAAGAGTGGCGCTCGGGTGGTACTATATTACCGCTCGGGCGCCGAAGGCACTGGACCCGCGACTTAGAAGCTGATTTTTCTCCAACTTCGATTACACAGACAATGAACAACGCCTCGAGACTCATCTTAGGACGCCATGGCACTAACTCGACTCCACAAAACGTCCCAAACATTCCCAAAGAAATGACGCACCACACGCAACGTAATAAAACCCATAACCTCAAATTTTGATACAAAAATAGTTTTTACGACTACTCGTTATCCCAAGTGCCTAACGACACGAAATGAAACTTCAATAACCATCCCAACATCATTAACAAAATACCTATAAGCATCAGTGATCACGCGTTGATCCCCAATGAAGCCTGCAACAATAAAACTTCAAGAACACATCAATACATAATTTTCTGAAAAACGCAGTTTGAGCAGTCCCACAAAAAACGCCATAACTCACTCAATTTGTATCCAATATTTTTGAATTTTATATCACATCGAAGGTATCAAAAAGTTCTACGGTTTTTGTGTTCAAAGTTTTCTCAAAATCACGACCAAAAATTCGCAGTATTTAAAAATACATAAAAAACGTGATTTTAGATCCAAAAACGGTTTCAAAAGTGATATAAACATAATTGCTCAAACTTATACACAACATTCACATGATTTTCATACAAAATACTTTGCAACGCATACTATGACATGATCAACACAGAAAGAAACAGAATATACGTGCCTTTAAATCTTTAACGTTACCGAACGACGACACCGAAGAGGGAAAAGATGTGAGGTTGATCTGGGACGCTTGTGGAACGGTTTTCTTGCAATAAAAATCACCAAAACTTGCTGGAAAAATCGAAGGGAAGGGGCGGCTGCTGAAGGTTCTTAGAACCCTAAAATTTTTGCTTTTAAAATAAAAACTGAAGAATGAAAGTGAATGTGTATATGTGTGTTTGCGTGTAAGTGCGTGTGCGTGTGCGGGTGTTAGGTGTGTGTAAAAGTGTGAGTGTGTGAGTTTAGTGGTTAATTAGGGGAATTAAATGACTAAATTAATAATTTAAAAATGTTAAATAAAAGTTAATCCACACTAACTTTTACAAATCTCCTAATTAAAAATAACATTGACAATGACTAAACTATAAAAGTTTTAAAATCATAAAATCACTAAACAAATAATTTAGGATTTAAAAATGTTTAAACTAAGTAAATTATTTAAAATGCCCCAAACAGCACTTAAAATAAAATACCGCAATAAAATTTTGCCAAAAATCGTCACCGGTCTTTTCCTCGATCCCGCATCGAATAATCGCCCGGAACATGAAACTCGAAAAACATTTTAACGTGCATCACATAAACATGAATAATTTAAAATAATGCATTTAAATAAATCATGCACCACTAAGACTCATTTTAAAATTAAATAAATGCCTTAATAATTAAATAAATGCATGGAATTTACGTATACTGATTTTGGGCACTACAGGCAGACTGATTTTGAGCAGTTGTATGAGGCATGGGAAAGATACAAGGAGCTATTGAGAAAGTGCCCGAACCATGGTTTTGAAGACTGGGTGCAAATTGAATTATTCTACAACGGTCTGAATGGGCAAACAAGAGGAACAGTGGATGCAGCGGCTGGTGGCACAATATTTGCCAAATCTCATGAGCAAGCTTATGACTTGCTTGAGCAGATGACTATAAACAGCTACCAGTGGCCATCCGAGAGGTCAGGAGTAAAGAGGACAGCTGGAGTTTATGCTGTGGATCCTATCACATCACTCACTACGCAAGTATCAGCATTGACTACACAGATAGCAGCTATGAATAGGTTGAGCACATCAGAGACTGAGGGTCCATCGATTGTTGTGGAAGAACCATCTCTTCCTGAAGAAGCTCAATATGTCAACAAAAGAAATTTTGGTGGATTCGGAGGATATCGAGGTAACCCTCCCCCTAATACTTATCATCTTGGATTACGAAATCACGAAAATTTTTCATATGCGAATAATAAAAATGTGTTGAATCCTCCACCGGGATTCAATACATCAAAGGGGGAAGGGAAGCCTTTATTTCAGGATTTGGTTGGAACATTTGTTGTTGAATCTGGGAAAAATATGGCAAGGACTGAGTCTCGTCTTGACAATATGGAGGCTCACATGGGAAATATGGGTGCCACAATGAAATCTTTGGAGACTCAAATTGGACAGTTGGCTAACGCATTGAAAGATCAGAACAGGGGTCAATTTCCCAGTAACACAGAAGTTGATCCAAAAGAGCAGTGCAAGGCAGTCACTTTGAGGAGTGGAAAAGAGTTAGAGGTGCAAAGTTCCAAGGAAAAAATGGACAAGTAGAAGACTGTTGAAGAGGGTGAATCTAATGGTAGAAAAGAGAAATAAACTGAGAAGTCCAAGGCTGAAATTATAGTTGAACGACCTCAAGTATTTAAGCCGACCCTTCCATACCCTCAGAGATTCAAAAAAAAAGAATTTGGATGATCAGTTTGCAAAATTCGTAGAGATTTTGAAGAGGATACACATCAACATACCATTTGCTGACGCCTTGGAGCAAATGCCGAATTATGCAAAATCTATTAAAGATGTGATGTCTAAGAAGAGGAAGCTGCAGGAGTTTGAGACTGTGAAACTGACTGGAGAATGTAGCGCCATACTGCAAAAGAAGCTACCACAAAAATTAAAAGTTCCAGGGAGTTTTACTATTCCTTACTTTATTGGTGGTTCTAAATGTAGTAAAGCTTTATGTGATTTGGGAGCAAATATTAATTTGATGTAATTTTCTAATTACAGGGAATTGGAGCTTGGAGAGGTCAAACCAACCACTATCACTTTACAGCTTGCAGAAAGAAGTCTCACGTATTGTAATGCCTGAGATTTTTATTCTGTTACTCTGAGCCGATTTATTGATTCATTGATATGATTATAGATAGAGCACGTAGAATTTGGATTGGAGTTATTGAGTTGTAATTATGTGCAAAGATTTTGTGTGAGACCCGAAGGTCTCGCGCATATGCACGGCTGGTGGGCGCGCATATGCGCGAGCTGAGTGAGTCCAAGAGATGATGAGACGAAGGTCTCGCGCATATGCGCGACAAGAGGCGCGCATATGCTCGAGATGTCCAGAGAAGTTGGCGCATATGCGCCGAGAAGGGGCGCGCATATGCGCCAGCAGATAAAATTGTTAAGTGCCGAGACAGTAGGTCTCGCGCATATGCGCCGGTTGAGGTCGCGCATATGCGCGAGACGTGCAGAATGAAAATAAGCCAAGTGTCCTTGCCATGCATATATAATGTGTTATCTTCATTTCCAGCTTGAGTTGGACGAGAGAGAAACAAGAAATGCTTCAGAATTTCCTTCAAGTTGCATCATAGCTTCGATTGATGGTTTCGCAAGATCCGGCCAACCGAATTTGAATCCGAGTTAAGAATTTTGGTCCTCTCATCAAGCACTTCAAGAGGATGTAAGTTTTATTCATTTCAACATGATTTGAAGTTGAGATGGTTGGGGGAAATCAGAGTTTGATTGTTATTAATTGTTCTTGTGATTATTGGGAACGTTTATTCGCAACCGGATCGAAGAAATGGTACCGTATGCAATTGCTGTGAATTTCAGCATATATTGGTTTAATTGAATAGATTTTGACATGCTAGAATTAGAATTGGGATGATATAACCTTGCTTATGAGTTATTGATATTGATTATTGATGTTTGAGTTGACCGGTATCGCAAGATTACGCCGTTATGCCGCCGGAATGTACCGAGATTGAATATTAGTCCGTATATGTATTGCTTGAAGTTAGAGATTGATATGGTGCATTGTATATATGTCATTTCAGATTGGGTTTGACAGATTCGATATCAAGAATACGAGACTTCGACTTGTTCAAACCGAGACTACGACAAGAAAGGTATAATTCATGTGAACACGGGAAGACATGACTCGATTCAGACTGGATACGAGTTTCCCAAAATCACATACTAGATTCTGAATTATTTTTGATTATGATTATGTCTTGTTTATAGATTTATATTCAAGCATTTGAGATAGGAGTCATTGACAGATTGTCAAACTAGACGTTCGGTTTATCGACGCATAGGAGCAGATCATCTCCGATTGTGGACATTCGATACAGATATGACCGAAGTCTAGGAATAAGACGTACCGCCACCCCGATTGGGAGAGTAGGTGGGAGACTTGTTACGTCTTATTCACACCGGGATCCCTAGACTTAGATATGAGTCAAGTCAAAGAATAAGAGTTGAAGAGTTTTATCTGTATTCACTAGTGTCTCATAATTACCGATTTATGTGTTATGATTTTGTATTTACTTGCATGACATGCATGTATTCATGTTTTATATTGGGATTTGTTCTCACCGGAGTATCCGACTGTTGTTGTATATGTATGTGTGCATGACAACAGGTGGGACAGGATCGGGGTCACGCAGAGGATGAGAGATCGAGATAGCGTGGAGATTACGGGCGTAGAAGATTACTAGTGGTTTATTACTAGACATGTACTGAATTTCTAAACACTAGTCTGTTAATTGTAGCCGAATATGTGAAGGTTAATTGTAGTTGAATAAGATGACAGTATTTTATATAATGTCTTGTGCTTGTTTATATACATTTGAATAAATGTTAAAAGCAAAATTTTGACCCACATTTTCTAGCAAAGATCCAATTAATCCCAAAAGATAATCGAGTTAGAGCCCGGGTCCCCACAACAGGTGGTATCAGAGCCGTAGGTTCTGTATAGACTGAGATAGAAGAGAGTGAGCGGGGTAGATCGAGTCGTCTTCCTTGCTTATATCATGCTAGCACACGTCATGATTTATTGCTTTCACTATTATCTGTTGTATTGTTATCTGAGTTGATTTCAGCATCTAATTGCAAAGACTGAATCAGAACCGATTCTGGATCAGAGGTATATGATCAGAGGAGGGCTGAGACAGATTGTATAGATTGTGTACTAATCCGTTTGATAATTAGATATGCCTCCTCGAAGAATACCACAACCAGCCGCAGGTCAAGTGCCAGAACAGGGTAGTACGTCAGGTACTCAGATGGACGTTACTGCAACACCGATGGAGACTTTATTGAAGAGGTTTCAGTCATTTCATCCTCCGACCTTGAAGGGTACTGAGACTGCAGTGGATTGTGAGAGTTGGCTAGACGATATAGAGATGCTGTTTGAATCTCTTGCCTATACAGATGAAAGAAGAGTGAAATTAATAGGGCATCAGTTGCAAGAAGTGGCGAAGAGTTGGTGGCTTACCACGAAAAGAGCATTGGAGCATCGAGGTATCGATATTACTTGGAAGGTATTTAAAGATGAGTTTTATCAACGTTTCTTTCCAGTGTCGTATCGAAAAGACAAAGGGGCAGAATTTGCAAACTTACGACAGGGGCAGTGGAACATTGAAGAATATGTTGCCAAGTTTTCTTCCTTGCTCCGATTTGCGCCACATGTAGCAGGAAGTGATGAAGCGGTCGCTGATCAGTTCATCAATGGCTTAAACCCTGACGTCTTTACTTTGGTGAACACGGGACGACCCAACACTTTTTCTGATGCATTGAACAGAGCGAAAAGAGCCGAGACGGGATTGATTCGACAGCGAGGAGCTGCATATAGTGCTCAGAGTCAGAGACCGCCACAGCCCGCCGCCCAGTTTCCACCACCTCCTCCTCGATTTGATAGTGGAAGCAGTAGTAGTGGCAAGAAAGATTTTCTGAAAGCGAGAGGTAGACAGTTCAAGAAATCAGGGAGCAGTTTGTCGAGCTCCAGTGGGCCGAGACAGACAGGGTCGGGCCAGAGATCAGAGTATTCAGGGGTTTACTGTAGTTCTTGTGGAGGTAGACAGCCCACCGAGCAGTGTCAGGGCGTGATGGGTCGCTGCAACATTTGCAGACAGCAGGGCCACTTCGCCAGGTTCTGTCCACAGAGAGGTGCACAGCAGACTCAGAATGTAGGAGCATCTTGCTCTGTAGCTCAGCCTGAGTGGCACGCTTCATCCGTTCATTCATTCCAGCCAGTCCCTACATCAACACAGCCCCGAGCCAGAGGTGGTCAGACAGTGAGCCAACCTCCCAGACAGCAGGCTCGAGTGTTTGCATTGACAGAAGACCAGACTCAGGATGCCCCTGATGACGTGATAACAGGTAATTGTTCGCTTTGTGGTTACCCTGCTTATGTACTGATAGACACAGGTGCATCAAATACATTTTTATCTGAGCATTTTGCATTGGCACATGCATTGCCTATGGAGTCGTTGTCTACTGTAGTGTCTGTCTCTTCTCTTTTGGGGACAGGGTTGATATCAGTGACATCTGTTACATCGTGTTTACTCCAGTATGATGGGCATGAGATAAATTTAGACTGTATTGTACTTGGATTATCTGATTTTGATTGAATTATTGGCATCGACATGCTAACCAAGTACAGAGCGACAGTAGATTGTTTCCACAAGATTGTTAGATTCAGACCAGAGATGGCTGAAGAGTGGAAGTTCTACGGCAAAGGGTCTAGAGCTAGGATTCCTTTGATTTCAGTATTGTCTATGACTCGATTACTACAGAAAGGAGCAGAGGGGTTCCTTGTCTATTCAGTAGATCTACTGAAATCGAGTCCTACCTTGGCAAATATGCCAGTGGTTTGCGAGTTTGCAGATGTGTTCCCTGATGAGATTCCGGGATTACCTCCAGTCAGAGAGGTAGATTTTAGCATGGCACCGATCGAGTTGAAAGAATTGAAAGAACAACTTGAAGATTTGTTGGCCAAGGGATATATCAGACCGAGTGTATCTCCTTGGGGCGCACCAGTGTTATTCGTGCGAAAGAAAGACGGTTCGATGAGATTGTGTATCGATTACCGGCAACTGAACAAGGCAACAGTAAAGAACAA
>NC_133319.1:8378996-8398062 GCF_012295235.1 Primulina huaijiensis | reverse complement strand
GATGCATCGCACAGAGGGTTAGGATGTGTTCTTATGCAGCGACAGCATGTTATTGCCTATGCTTCGAGACAGTTGAAGCCACACGAGACTCGATACCCAATTCATGATCTTGAATTGGCGGCTATCGTATTTGCACTGAAGATATGGCGACACTATCTGTACGGCGAGAAATTTGAGATCTACTCTGATCACAAGAGCTTGAAATATCTGTTTTCTCAGTCAGAATTGAATATGAGACAGCGTAGATGGCTTGATCTACTGAAAGACTTTGATTGCGAGATCAAGTACTATCCAGGGAAGTCGAATGCAGCAGCGGATGCTTTGAGTCGAAAGGTATGTTCCTTATCCTTGTCGACGATAGGTGTTTCAAATATGATAGAAGATTGTTGCGTTTCTGGATTAGCATTTGATACAGATAGTAGGCCGTTGCGACTTGCCACTATTCAGTGTGAACCAGAATTGATTGTTCGCATCAAAGAGGCACAAAGAACAAATCAGAGTGTTCAGAAGTCGATTGATATGGTCAGATCAGGACATATTTTTGAGTATCAGGTACGTGATCAGGCTTTGTACGTGAATAACCGTCTTGTAGTGCCAGATATTTCAGATTTGAAACACCAGATATTATCAGAAGCGCACTGTAGCCGGTTCAGTATTCATCCTGGTGGCAGGAAGATGTACAATGATCTGAAAACACAGTTCTGGTGGAAACAAATGAAGACAGATATTACAGAGTTTGTGTCTAAGTGCTTGAATTGCCAACAGGTGAAGGCCGAAAGAAAGAAGCCCGGAGGGTTACTTCAGAGTTTAGCTATTCTTGAATGGAAATGAGATCACATTTCCATGGATTTCGTCACGAAGTTACCACAATCATCCCGAGGCTGCGATGCGATTTGGGTTGTGATAGATAGATTGACCAAATCCGCATGCTTCATTCCGTACAAGATGACGTACCGACATGATCAGATGGCAGATATATATGTCAGAGGTTGTCAGATTACATGGTGTGCCGAAGTCGATCGTATCAGATCGTGATCCACGATTCACATCACATTTCTGGCACAGTTTGCAGCAGGCTTTAGGTACGATATTACACTTGTGTACTGCTTACCATCCCTAGACAGACGGACAGTCAGAGCGGACTATCCAGACTTTAGAAGATATGCTGAGAGCTGTAGTACTAGATTTTGGTACTAGTTGGCAATATTCACTAGCTCTTTGTGAATTCTCGTACAACAACAGCTATCAAACGAGCATTGAGATGGCGCCGTTTGAGGCATTATACGGGAAGAAGTGCAGATCTCCGTTGTACTGGGATGACATCTCCGAGGTACCAGACTTAGGGCCAGATATGATCCGTGTAATAACAGAGAAGGTGAAGATCATTCAGAAGAGAATGAAGACAGCGCAGGATAGACAGGCAAAGTACGCGAACATCAGACGTCGACCGTTAGTATTTGAACAGGGAAACAGAGTATTCTTGAAGATTTCTCCTTTCAGAGACGTTGTCAGATTTGGCAAACGTGGGAAATTGTCTCCGCGATACATCGGTCCATACGAGATTCTCGAGAAGATAGGAGATCGTGCCTATCGTCTCGCCCTTCCGCCTTCTCTATCTGGGATACATGACGTCTTCCATGTATCGATGTTACGTAGATATATGCCAGACATTTCTCATGTCATTCAGCCTGAAGAAGCCGAGCTAGATCAGACTTTGAGTTACGTTAAGCAGCCAATTCAGATTCTTGATCGGAAAGAGAAACAGCTCAGAACAAAGACTATTCCATTAGTGAAAGTTCAGTGGAGTCGTCACGGTATTGAAGAAGCAACTTGGGAAACAGAATCAGAGATGAGACAGAAATATCCAGAACTATTTGTATGATGTGAGTATTTATTCAGTCTTGATTATCTTGCTTTTATACCCGCTTTGATTGATTGCCTGAGATTTCGAGGACGAAATCATATCTTAGAGAGGGAGAAATGTAATGCCCGAGATTTTTATCCTGTTAATCTGAGCAGATTTATTGATTCATTGATATGATTATAGATAGAGCAGGTCGAATTTGGATTGGAGTTATTGAGTTGTAATTATGTGCAAAGATTTTGTGTGAGACCCGAAGGTCTCGCGCATATGCGCGGCTGGTGGGCGCGTATATGCGCGAGCGGAGTCCGAGAGATGCTGAGACGAAGGTCTCGCGCATATGCGCGACAAGAGGCGAGCATATGCGCGAGATGTCCAGAGAAGTTGGCGCATATGCGCCGAGAAGGGGCGCGCATATGCGCCAGCAGATAAAATTGTTAAGTGCCGAGACAGTAGGTCTCGCGCATATGCTCCGGTTGAGGTCGAGCATATGCGCGAGACGTGCAGAATGAAAAATAAGCCAAGTGTCCTTGCCATGCATATATAATGTGTTATCTTCATTTCCAGCTTGAGATGGACGAGAGAGAAACAAGAATTGCTTCAGAATTTCCTTCAAGTTGCATCCTAGCTTCGATTGATGGTTTCGCAAGATCCGGCCAACCGAATTTGAATCCGGGTTAAGAATTTTGGTCCTCTCATCAAGCACTTCAAGAGGATGTAAGTTTTATTCATTTCAACATGATTTGAAGTTGAGATGGTTGGGGGAAATCAGAGTTTGATTGTTATTAATTGTTCTTGTGATTATTGGGAACGTTTATTCGCAACCGGATCGAAGAAATGGTACCATATGCAATTGTTATGAATTTCAGCATATATTGGTTTAATTGAATAGATTTTGACATGCTAGAATTAGAATTGGGATGATATAACCTTGCTTATGAGTTATTGATATTGATTATTGATGTTTGAGTTGACCGGTATCGCAAGATTACGCCGTTATGCCGCCGGAATGTACCGAGATTGAATATTAAACCGTATATGTATTGCTTGAAGTTAGAGATTGATATGGTGCATTGTATATATGTCATTTCAGATTGGGTTTGACATATTCGATGTCAAGAATACGAGACTTCGACTTGTTCAAACCGAGACTACGACAAGAAAGGTATAATTCATGTGAACACGGGAAGACATGACTCGATTCAGACTGGATACGAGTTTCCCAAAATCACATACTAGATTCTTAATTATGTTTGATTATGATTATGTCTTGTTTATAGATTTATATTCAAGCATTTGAGATAGGAGTCATTGACAGATTGTCAAACTAGACGTTCGGTGTATCGACGCATAGGAGCAGATCATCTCCGATTGTAGACATTCGATACAGATATGACCGAAGTCTAGGAATAAGACGTACCGCCACCCCGATTGGGAGAGTAGGTGGGAGACTTGTTACGTCTTATTCACACCGGGATCCCTAGACTTAGATATGAGTCGAGTCAAAGAATAAGAGTTGAAGAGTTTTTTCTGTATTCACTAGTGTGTCATAATTACTGATTTATGTGTTATGATTTTGTATTTACTTGCATGACATGCATGTATACATGTTTTATACTGGGATTTGTTCTCACCGGAGTATCCGGCTGTTGTTGTGTCTGTATGTGTGCATGACAACAGGTGGGACAGGATCGGGGTCACGCAGAGGATGAGTGATCGAGATAGCGTGGAGATTACGGGCGTAGAAGATTACTAGTGGTTTATTACTAGACATGTTCTGAATTTCTAAACACTAGTCTGTTAATTGTAGCCGAATATGTGAAGGTTAATTGTAGTTGAATAAGATGACAGTATTTTATATAATGTCTTGTGCTTGTTTATATACATTTGAATAAATGTTAAAAGAAAAATTTTGACCCACATTTTTTAGAAAAGATCCAATTAATCCCAAAAGATAATCGAGTTAGAGCCCGGGTCCCCACACGTATCCACGTGTGATTGTTGAGGATGTACTGGTAAAAGTGGATAAATTTATTTTTCCTGCTGACTTTGTGATTTTAGATATGGAGGAAGATCATGATGCTCCATTAATCTTTGGGAGACCGTTCCTGGCAATTGGAAGGGCATTGATAGATGTGCATAAGGGTGAACTCACCTTGAGAGTTGGAGGAGAAGAAGTCACTTTCAATAACTATCAAGCCATGAAGGGATCAAATGAGGTAACAACTCTTGGCTCTAGATGGATCACAGAAAGAAAAGAAGACGGATGCACCGCTTGAGGAATTAGAGGTACATGAGCAAACAAATGTAATACCTCATTCCCGTGATTTGAAGGAACTGCCAAGTCACCTTTGCTATGCATTTTTAGGTGAAAAGTCGACATATCAGGTAATCATCTCTTCCTCTCTTACTTGTAGTGAAAAGATAAATTATTGAGAGTATTGAGGATGGTCGATTTCTGATATTAGGGGAATTAGCCCCACTATATGCATGCATAAAATTTTAATAGAGGAGTCGTATACTCCTTATGTGGATCATCAGAGGAGGTTGAACCCAGCAATGAAAGAGGTTGTGAAAAATGAGGTACTAAAATTGTTAAATGCTGGTGTAATCAATACTATTTCTGACAGAAGTTGGGTGTCTCCTGTGCAAGTAGTGCCTAAAAAGGGTGGAATGACCGTGGTAAAGAATGACAATGATGAACTAATATCTACTCGTACTGTGACTGGATGGCGAGTATGTATTGATTATAGAAAATTGAATAATGCCACACGCAAAGATCATTTTCCACTGCATTTTATTGATCAAATGCTTGATAGACTTGCTGGTTATTATCATTATTGTTTTTTAGATGGTTATTCATGTTATAACCAAATTGCTATAGCGCAAGAAGATCAGGAGAAGACTACTTTCACGTGTCTCTATGGCACGTTTGCTTTTAGGAGAATGCATTTTGGGCTATGCAATGCACCTGCTACTTTTCAAAGGTGCATGATGGCCATATTTGCAGATATGGTGGAGGAAATAATGGAAGTCTTCATGGATGACTTTTCGGTATTTGGTTCTTCGTTTGATCATTGTTTACACAATTTATCCCTTGTTTTGCAGAGATGCCAAGAAAAGAACTTAGTTCTTAACTAGGAGAAATGTCACTTTATGGTCCAAGAGGACATTGTTCTTGGACATAAAGTATCTTCTAAAGGATTAGAGGTAGACAGAGCCAAAGTGGTTGCAATTGAAAAGCTTCCACCACCCAAGAATATCAAAGGGATTAGGAGTTTCTTGGGACATGCCGGGTTTTATCGTAGATTTATCAGAGATTTTTTTAATATTACTAAACACTTGTGTAATTTACTTGAAAAAGATTCTGCTTTTATATTTGATGATGATTGTTTGCAGGAATTCGAGAAGATCAAGAAGGCGTTGGTGACTGCACCGATTATGATAGTACCGGACTGGACGGAGCCCTTTGAGCTAATGTGTGATGCAAGTGATTATGTAGTGGGCGCTGTCTTAGGCCAAAGACGGGAAAAGATTTTTAGGGCAATTTACTACGCAAGCCGCACAATGGATGCCGCACAGCAAAATTACACTACGACTGAGAAGGAGATTCTTGCAGTAGTGTTTGCTTTCGACAAATTCAGGCCCTATTTGATCGGCACAAAGGTAGTTGTTTTTACTGACCATGCAGCTATTCGCTACCTATTCGCCAAGAAGGATGCAAAACCACGCTTGATAAGGTGGATTTTGCTACTACAAGAATTAGACTTCGAAGTCAAAGATAAGAAAGGAATTGAAAATCAAGTGGCTGACCACTTGTCAAGACTTGAGCTGGAGGAGAAGAAAAAAGAGGGAGTTATACAGGAAACATTTCCGTATGAACATCTTTTTGAGGTAAATTTTGTACTTCCTTAATTTGCTGATATTGCTAATTTTTTGTCTTGCGGTACCCTTCCTCCAAATTTGAGCTATTATCAGAAAAAAAAAGTTTGTCCATGATATCAAGTTCTTTTTTTGGGATGATCCATTTGTGTACAAGAGATGTGCTGACCAAGAGATTAGGAGATGCGTGGAGGGTGTCAAAGCACGTCAAATTCTGGAGAAATGTCATTCTTCACCATATGGTGGACATTTTGGAGCATCACGAACATCAGCTAAGGTATTGCAGTCTGGTTTTTATTGGCCTAGTTTGTTTAAATATAGTTATACATTAGTAAAATCATGTGATAGATGCCAGAGGCTAGGAAACATCTCTAGACGTCACAAATTATCACTGACAAATATTTTAGAAGTGGAACTTTTTGACGTTTGGGGCTTAGATTTCATGGGACCTTTTCCCCCTTCTTTTGGTAATTCTTATATTCTATTAGCTGTGGATTATGTTTCGAAATGGGTGGAAGCAATCGCCGCCAATACTAATGATGCTCGTGTTGTAGTTAAATTCGTGCATAAGAACATTTTCACCAGGTTTGGAACACCGAGAGCCATCATAAGTGACGAAGGTACGCATTTTTGCAATAGAATTTTCAACTCTCTTGTGGCTAAATACAGTGTGAAGAACAATGTGACATACCGTACTTTTTACTACTTAAGATTTGCGAAAAAATTTAAAATTTTCTTAGATACAAAATAAACTTTCAAATTGGAAATAAAATATCTGTTCGTCCAAAACAATCGCCACTAAGTCTCCCAAAAGAAATGATTATTTAAAACCTCATCAACCACTTCACGAAAATCAGAGTATAAAAATATTCGACATGCTTAACATTTTAAACTTTAAAACATGGGCGGTCCTCGGGTCTAGCCTCCTACTCAGTCCAAGTCGGCTCCTTGGTCTCCACCCCTAGCCTCTTCAAGATACTCCTCACCTGCATCGATCAAGTCTAGTGAGTCTAAAGACTCAACACGCATAAACTGGAAGTAACAAGTACCACATAATAAAACCACATGCAACTTTAAAATAGGGCGTACATACTGAAACTGAACATGCATCAAAACTTGAACGTACATACACACATAGACGTGCCATAAACGTAAAACTTTTCTTAAACATGCTTGCACACTTGCATCGTACATACATGAGCATACATATCATAATTTTGCGTAGAGGCCTGTTTCAAAGCAAGTGACCCACAACATAATCTCCTGATCAGACTAAACCACAATACTGGGCTGACAGGGACAAATCCACTGCCACATACATGAGATCCTCGTTCATGCTTTAACGGGTGGATTGGTCCCCGTTCATGATTTAACGCTTTCCAATCCTGATCTAAACTCGTTCATGCTTTAACGGGGTGGGTTGGTCCATGGTCATGCTTTCCCGCTTTCCAACCCCATACATAATTTGTTCACAATACATTTAGCATACCTCAAAAACTTAAAATATTTTCTTTTGCATGTCAACATACTTACTTGGCGTTGAGGGTTTTTTTGTTGGATCTCGTTTGGGGTCGCTGCTGCAACATACTAACATGGATTCAATACTTAATTTGCATAACTTAAACGTAGGTATTCGTGCTCACCACCGAAGTAAATAAATAGCTTATGACATTCTAAATCACTTGGGACTTGACCTCGTTTAATCATCGTACTAAACCATGACATAAAACCCCAAACCAAATCTTATATTTTATATTCATAACCCAAAAACAAATCATATACCTTATATTCATATTTTAAAAAAATAAAAATAAATAAATAAATTTTTTTTAAGGGGGTACACGGACCCCGTGTAGGTGTCCGGGTAGGCTCTGGAAATTTGCATTTTTGAAGGAAAAAAGACACGGGCTCCGTGTCGGGGTCCGGGTAGCCTCTGGAAATTCGCTATCTTATTCATTCATTCTTTCAATCCAAGCCTAAGGACCATGAACCAACACCTCGAGACTCATCCTAGGATGCTATTACATTGATTCAAACCCGTACAAACACCCCAAACGTCTCCAAGCATCGACAAGCAATTTCAATACAACAATAACCCGTAATTCGACATCGTTTCGCTTCCTACGACTTCTATTACATCCCAAGCCAATCCCGACCCAAACGAACCACCAAATAACACCTAAACTCAGCCCATAACATATCTAAATGCAGTAGCACAAGCCCGGCGGTGCCCAACGAACCCTGCAACTCAAAAACTTCAAAACATGATGAACATCATTTTCATAAGATCGCACGTTTGAGCAATCACACAAAAACAACCATAACTCACTCGTTTATTTTCCAAAAATTACAAATTTTACATCAAATTGAAGGTTTCAAAAAGATTTACGTTTTTTGAGTTGAAAATATTTTCAGAAAACGAACCAAAATTACATTGAAGACGAAATGACAGCGAAAACGTTTTTCAGAGATCAAAAATGTTTCAGAAATCAATTCAATGCATAATCGCTTAAACTTTGCTCATAATAATCAAACTTTCATGTATAACATACATTAAAATATCTACTATGATGAGATCAATGCATAAAACGAAAGAATATACATGCCTTTAAATCTTTAACGTTAACGAACGACGACACCGAAGCGGGGAAAGATGCGAGGTTGATCCGGGACGAACGTGGCACTATTTTCTTTGAAGAAAACTCAACAAAACTTGATGGAATTTAGAGGAAGGGGGGTGGCTGCTGTTCTTGCGAAGAACCCTAGGTTTTCTTCTCTGAAAAAATGAAAAATGAATGTGTATGTGGGTGTTGTGTGTGTTGGCCGATTTTTTTTTTTGTGTGCAAAAGTGTGTGTGCATGTGATTGTGTGTGTTTAGTGGAATTAGGAGATTAAAAATTTAACACCTAATTAAAATTTTATTAATCACTACCTAAAATACTAACTCCTCAAAAAATACTAGCATATTAAAAATTAAAATAAAATACACAATAGATACACCTTTTAAAGTTCTGAAATTTTTAAAATCACCTAATAACCAAATTAGGCTTTTAAAATGTTGAAAACTAATTAAAACATTTAAAATGCCCCAATCCTAACTTAAAATAAAATACCACATTTCAAAATTGCCAAAGCCGTCGCTGGTCTCTTTTCCTCGATCCCGCATCGAATAATCGTCTGAAACATGAAACTCGGGAAAACATTTTAACGTGCATCACAAAACTTAAGTAATTTAAAATAATTCATTTTAAATAAATCATGCATCACTAAAAATCAATTTAAAATTAAATAAATGATTTAAATATTAAATAATCGCATGGAATTTACGTGTACTGATTTTGGGCACTACACACAAAGTGGCACTAGCATATCATCCTCAGTCAAAAGGACAAGCTGAAACATCAAACCGGGAGATTAAACAAATACTGGAGAAGACTGTCAACACAAATCGGAAGGATTGGGCCATTAAGTTAGATGATGCATTGTGGGCCTATCGGACTGCATTCAAGACACCTATTGGGATGTCTCCTTATAGGATGGTCTTTGGTAAAGCTTGTCATTTACCGTTGGAGTTGGAGCATAGAGCATTTTGGGCTGTGAAGAAATTAAATTTTGATTTGCAAGCTTCGGGAGATATTAGAAAAATGCAGTTGAGTGAGATGGATGAATTCCGAAATGACGCATATGAGAATGCCAAAATCTACAAAGAGCAGACTAAGAAGTGGCATGACAAAATCATTGTCCGAAAGGAGCTCAAACCGGGACAAAAAGTACTATTATTCAATTCTCGTCTGAAGTTGTTTCCTGCTAAGCTGAAGTCACGTTGGTCAGGGCCATTTGTTGTGGAAACAGTGTATCCTCATGGGGCTATCGAGCTAAAGTGTAGTGATGGAAGAACCTTCAAGGTGAATGGATAGCGGGTTAAGCCTTTGTAAGGCCTGAGATTATATCACGGTTATCAGACATTAATTAATTGACAGAATTGCAAATAATGGAGATGTAAGGGGCTAAAGTTCAATTAGTGAGATTGAGTGGAAAAGCATGTGGAGGACAGAACTTGTCGCGCATATGCACGGAGGAGAGGCTCGCATATGCGTGAGCAGTCAAGCGTGGAGGCAGAAGACCTCGTGCATATGCGCGAGATAGGGCGTGCATATGCGCGAGCATGTGACATGTCCGAGTGCCGAGGCAGAAGACCTCGCGCATATGCGCGAGCAGCTGAATGGACAAGCGCTGAAACAGTAGGTCTCGCGCATATGCGCTGGTGTTGGACGCGCATATGCGCGAGACTTTCTGAATGAAAAAGGGGTCACATGTCTTCCCATGCATACTAAGATGTAAACACATCTTCATTTCCCTCAGAGTCTTCAGCAAAGACTCGAGACTTCCATGGCCAACCTCTTCAAGTTACTTCATCCCTCAGATATTTGATTTGGGCAAGATCCGTCCGTTCGATTTTTAATCCGAGTTTAATTCCGTGTTCCTCTCGTCACCGGCTTCAAAAGGATGTAAGTTTTCTTATGTTTTTGCATGGTTTGAAATTCAGATGTTGTAGGAATAATGATATGATTGTTATTATGTGTTCTTGAGCTTATGGTCATCGTAGAATTGAAACCAGAGTTGAAGAACGGATAATGTATGATATTGTTATCATTTTTCATGATTGTGGTTCAATGAGTTTGTGCAAATTTTGATATTGAGGGTTGTAATTATTATTAGTTCTGGGTTATGGTTTGTACCCCTTGTTGTTTGAGTTCCCGGATATCTCGATATTGCGCCGTTATGCCGCTGAAACGTATTTTGATTGAGATTTCTTCTTTAAAGTTGTAAGTTAATATTGGCTATCGAAACATGTCATTCCAGATTTGGTATTGAAGACTTGAAGTCGAGAATTCAACTTCAGAATCGGTAAAAGAACAAACCAAAGCCAACCTCGATAACAGAAAGGTATAAATCAATGTGATCTCGGGAGAGATAACTCGAGTAAGAGATAACTTGAGTTCCCAAAATCACATACTATATTGTTATTGCTTTGATTTGATTGCAATTCTTAAGATTAATATGTTTAGTCTATTGAGTTATAGCATTCGTTGGCAGAGGTGCCAAGTCACTGGACGGTTGGTTTATATCGATGTGCTTAGGAGAAGATCGACTCCTATTGTAGAGACTCGATAAATTGGACCAAAGTCCGGGAATAGGAACATACCGCCACCTCGAATGGGAAGGTAGGTGAGAGACTTGTTACGTTCTTATTCAAACCGGGATCTCTGGACTAGATAAGAGTCAAGTCAAAGAGTAAGAGTTAATGAGTTTGAATTCCAGATTAGTATTGATTTATGTTTTCGTAGATTACGATGCTTTGTAAATGTTATATGCTTTGTATATGATTATATGTAATGCATGTATACATTGTTTATACTGGGAAATATGTTCCTCACTGGAGTTATCCGGCTGTTGTGTTTGTATGTGTGCATGACAACAGGTGGGACAGGATCAGGGTCGAGAAGAGCTTGAACGAGTGAACTTAGAGTGGTGATCCGGTCTTGATTGGAGTAAAAAAACTGGTTGTTTATCACTAGACATGTGGTTGTGACTAATAAACACTAGTTGTATGACTTTAGTTGGAACAAACTTGTATCGTTGGATCTTGTTGTAGATATTGCACTTGATCTTGTACTTTAATTAAATTAGAATATAATGTGTTGTTGTCTTTTCAACACTTGTGCATGCTGTGCTCATTTTTTAAAAAAAAAATTTCGACCTAGATTATGTAATTGATCCACTTAATCCCAATGATGATTGAAAAGAATGAGTTATCCTCCGGGTCCCCACAACAGGTGGTATCAGAGCTGTAGGTCCCTTAGATTGGAATAGAAGCGAGTGAGCTGGGTAGATTAAGTCTTCTTTCTTGCTTCAGTGATGTTAGCATGTAATTTATTGTACTGTTGATTTGCATAAGTTATATGCTAGCATGAAAATAATGTTTTATTGCTTGAGAAAATATATGTTTACCTGATTATTTGATTTGATTTAAAACGTGTATTATTGGAGAATGAATCAGAACCGATTCTTGATCAGAGGTATGATCAGAGGAGGACTGAGATAGATTGTTATCTTGGAGTACTAATCATTTTTGATAATCAGATATGCCTCCTCGAAAAGCCCCAGAACAGGGTAGTACTTCAAATAATCAGATGGATGTTATAGCGACGCCTATGGAAACATTGTTAAAGAGATTTCAGTCATTCCAACCGCCGAATTTGAAAGGCACTGAGAATTCTATTGACTGTGAGAGTTGGATTGATGATGTTGAAATGTTATTCGATTCGCTTGACTATACAGATGAGCGTAGAGTCAAACTGATTGGGCACTAGTTACATGATGTTGCGAAGAGTTGGTGGTTCACAACAAAGAGAGCTTTGGAACAGCGAGGTACGGTTATTAACTGGAAGATCTTTAAAACTAAATTTTATCAACGATTCTTTCCAGTATCGTACAGAAAAGACAAGGGTGAAGAGTTTGCCAACCTGAAATAGGGTCAATTGAATATTGAAGAATATGTGGACAAATTCTCTACCTTAAGTTGCGTTTTGCTCCTCATATCGCTGATAATGATGAAGCCGTGGCTGATCAGTTAATCAATGGGTTGAATCCTGATATTTTTACACTGGTGAATACGGGGCGACCAAATAATTTTGTTGATGCTTTTAACAGAGCAAAGGGAGCTGAAGCAGGCTTGATCAAACAACGAGAAACTTCGTATGTTGCTCAGACACAGAGACGACAACAACCTTCAGCTCAGTTCCAGCAACCCCCTCCCATATTTGATAGTGGTGGTAGCAGCAGTGGGAAGAAGGTTCATTTGAAAGCCCGAGGGAAACAGTTTAAGAAGTCGGGAAGCAGTTCATCTAGCTCCAGTGGTTCACGACAAACTAGCCAGAATCAGAGTTATATAGGGGTCTATTGCAGAACATGTGGAGGAAGACATCCAACAGAGCAATGCCAAGGAGTTCTTGGTAGTTGCAACATCTGTCAATTGCCGAGACACTTTGCCAGAGTCTGTCCACAACGAGGTTCTCAAAGATCTCAGGGAGTAGAATCATCTGGATTGGTGGCTCAGGCTGATAGACGATCATCTGCGGTTCACTCTTTCCAGCCACCATCTACCCAGTCACAGCCGAGGCCACGAGGAAACCAGACAGTTAGACAACCTCCGAGACAGCATGCCAGAGTGTTTGCATTGACTGAAGAACAGGCCCAGGAAGCACCTGATGATGTGGTTGCAGGTAACTGTTCTCTTTGTGGTTATCTTGATTATGTGTTGATAGATACCGGTGCATCCCATACATTTATCTCTGAACAATTTGCATTGATGCATTCTTTGCATGTTGAGTCTTTATCTGATGTTGTATCTATCTCTTCACCTTTGGGGATAGGTCTTATATCAGTGAATTCTGTGAGACATTGTATGCTGCAGTATGATTGTAATGAGATAGAGTTAGATTGTATTGTACTCGGTTTGTCAGATTTTGACTGCATTTTTGGTATCGATATAATAACCAAGTACAGAGCTACCGTAGATTGTTTCCAGAAAATTGTAAGATTCAGAACAGAGATGGCTGATGAATGAAAATTTTACGGTAAGGGTTCTAGAGCTCGAATTCATGTAGTTTCTGTTGTGTCTATGACTCGATTATTAGAGAAAGGAGCAGAGAGATTCCTTGTGTATTCAGTAGATGTACTGAAAGGCTCGACTTCATTGGCAGATTTTCCAGTGGTATGTGAGTTTGCCGATGTATTCCCAGATGAGATTCTGGGTTTGCCTCAAGTTCGAGAGATAGATTTCAGCATTGAACTGATACCAGGTACCGTACCTATTTCTAAAACTCCATACAGAATGTAACCAATTGAACAGAAAGAATTGAAAGATCAATTAGAAGATTTATTAGCCAAGGGTTACATCAGACCAAGTGTTTCTCCTTGGGGCGCTCTAGTACTGTTTGTCAGAAAGAAAGACGGTTCAATGAGACTCTGCATTGATTATCGGCAATTGAACAAGGCGACGGTAAAGAATAAATACCCTTTGCCTGGTATTGATGATCTATTTGATCAGTTGCAGGGTTCTTCTGTTTATTCCAAGATCGATATGAGATCTGGCTATCATCAGTTGAGAGTCCGAGATTCCGATATATCGAAAACAGCTTTCAGAACCAGGTATGGTCACTATGAGTTTATAGTCATGCCGTTTGGTTTAACGAATGCTCCAGCTATATTTATGGGTTTGATGAACCGTATATTTCAGAAATATCTTGATAATTTTGTGATTATCTTTATTGATGATATTCTGATTTATTCAAAGAATCTTACTGATCATGCTGTAAAACGACCTCGATTTTTTTTTCAAATCTTAATTCATAAATTCTAAATTACTAAACAAAATAATTTAACATAATCATGAATCATAATAATTTAACAATTTAAATCTCAAGTTCATAAAATAAAATCCTAAAGCATCGACTAATCAAACTTCCTAAATTGATCTTTGAAAAATCAACGAACAATAAAAATAAAGAATAAAAATATCTCTAAATAAAATCCTTAACATAAATCTTTAAATCAAAAATATATCTAGCTAGTGCGGAAATATAAAGGCCCTCAGGTGTGTACTGCTGTACTCGATCGACTCAATCGTCACCGCCTCCAAAATCATCAAATCCTGCATCATACAAACCTAGTGAGTCTAAAGACTAAACACGCTCTAAACATAATTAGCAAATAATACATATACACTCACATGCATTTAAAAATCATATTTTTATTTAAAATAGGTTTTGAAAATAAATAAACCATTTAAAATCATTTTAGAAATCATTTAAGCATAATTAAATCATAAATCGTAAAATAATTTTAAAATAACTTTAAGCATAAATAAATCTTTTAAAAATCATTTAAAATAAGCTTTAAGCATAAATAAATCATTTTAAAAATAGCTTTCATCCTCATCGTAAATCATATATCATAAAATCATTTTTATCATAAGCTTTTAATCACATATCGTTTTGGGTGAAGTTTGATCCTTGAAAGTGACTAGCTTTTATCCTTTGGTCGATTGTAGTCTTAGCTCCACATCGTCCATGGGGGTGTGCACTAGGCTCCAACGTGGAAATACGATTGTCGGGATCTTTTTGGGGCCTTTTCTCATACACGGGGTCCGTCTGGGGCCTTGGCCCGTAAACGGGGTCTCTCTAGGGCCTTGGCCCGTATATGGGCTCCCTCTGGGCCTTGGCCCTCACGTCATCCCCAAAAAATCATATATCCTATATCATATCTTTTGTCACAGTCAATTCACATCACTCAAAATATTTTTTCTATTCTTTAAAAATCATAAAATAAGACAGCTTTCAAAAAAAAGTATTTAAACAGTATAAATTACACAAATTTACCATAAATCATAAAAATACATATTATCATCGAAATCATCATAATAAATCATATAATATCATTTAACATGCTTTATGATCCTTCGGGACGCTTTCAAGCGTTTTCGTATTTTCCTAAGTGTAAAATGACCGTTTTGCTCTTGGACGTAACAATTCTTGAATTTATCTTTTTCTCGCTTTTAATGACATGGAATTATTCTAAATAGTTATTTAAGCTTACATGAATTTTCTCATATTTTTTATTTGGCTTAAAACGATGACTTTTAATTTAATTTTTAAATACAACATATTAATGCGTTTTAATCCTTAATTAAACCAAACCTTAATATAAAATTCCCAAATTAAAAACTTAGATTTTTAATAATTATTTAAGCTTAAACCTAATTTTTCATAATTTTATGAAGCCTAAAACTAGGCGATTCAATTAATTCGTTAATTAACGTTCTCGAAAAATCCCAAAACTCGTTATTTTGACCCCAAATTTTAAACATAACATTTTTAGTATTTATTCTACCCTTCCAAGTCATGAGCCGCACCCATGGACCCATGGATTCAATTTTTGTTATTAAATTTTCGAAATTGACACAAATGAGGACACACCGAGCCATCTACTAAAATACTCGAGCCAAGCCCGAGCCATCTCGAGCCAAACCCGAGCCAACCCACCTAGGCACCTTACTGACCAAGCCCAGCCCTTGGAACCTAGCCCAAAAAAGCTCTAACTTGCCTGGAACCGGACTCAACCTGCACATGGCTTGAACTCACGCCTATAGATTCCTAGTGACACTAGGACACCTCCAGCCGAGCCAGCACCGAGCTCACCTGACCCTAACAATCGTCGGCGAGGAAGGACGGACGGGCGACGAAGAACACAAGTATTCCTTTTCCTAAATTTCAAAAATTCTGAATTGTGTGGGGTGTGTGTTTCTCGGCTGATGGGTGAGGGAATTGTGAGGTTTTTGAAACCTAAATCACTTATTTATAATTAATTAACATACTAATGGGCTTTGGTTTTTGGGCTTGCAAGTTTAAGATAATTGGGCCTTTTTTAAATCATTAAATTGGGACCAATAATACTTAATTAATTAAAACATAAAATTTTGTAAAATTAGTTTCCATAAAATAATATTTTTGATCTTTTAAAACTCCTCGTTTGCCCAAAACCGGCTTCCCGAGAAAAATCGAGCTCGACTCGTAAAATAAATTCGAACTCCAACATTTTTAGAAAAATTAAATCATTTTTAATCATATTAGAAATCCTTGCCATTATTTAAATAACAATACATATTCTTGTCTTGGTCGTCCCCGGTCTCCTTTTCCCTTCCTATTATCGAATATTCGAGTAAAATTCTTAATTGCATGAAAACATGTTACATAATCATTTAATCATGCAATCATACATTTAATCATATAATAAATATCATGCAAGCATTTAAAAACAATTAAATAAAATGATTAAGCAATTAAAACAATTTTGCATGCATGTGGTTTACGTAGGTTGGTTTTACGGACGTTACAATTCACCCCCCCTTAAATTGAATTTCGTCCTCGAAATTTTCCTTGACTTGATGATTGTAAAGCTTAGATTTCTTTATCCACCTCAAACGTAACCTCGAACTTAAATCTTATTCCTCAATTCGGTCCTCAAAATCTTGAAGATCATAATACTAACCCAAAAATTTTCCCAAAGTCGACTCCTAAATCCAGCTCAAGTAGTGCATGTACCATATTCTTCTAAGTTCTTCGATATCCCAAACAATTCCCCTAACCAAATTCAACATTTCATGCAAAAAAAGCATTGGAAAAATGTCAAACAGCTAGGTTACCTCGAAATCAGTGTAGTGTCGGCTCTGTCTCATCCTCTGCAGCTTGCATCACATAGACTCTTCCAGTAGTGGGTTGCTTGAACGTTGGACAATCCTTAGCTTTGTGTCCCAAATCTCCGCATTTGAAGCACTTGTAAGTGCCCCACAAGCACTTACCAGAATGTGGACGATTGCACTCTTTGCACAGTGGTTTGTCATCAGCTTTTGGAACATTTCCTCTCGGTGGTTGCCCTTGTGGTTTTGGTGGTTCTGGTTGCTTTGGTGGTCCCGTGTGAGGCTTCTTATTGCTCTGATTGGCTTGCTGAGCACGGTTACTCTTTCGCTGCATCTCCCAATCAATATCTTTGAGTGACTGCTCGGTTCTGAAAGCTCTGGCAACGGCAGTAGTATAATCAACGGGATCGCCAAGCATCACATCACGTCGGATAGTCGGCCTCAAACCATCTAGAAAATGTCGTAATTTCTCCGCCGCATCATTGGCAATTAAGGGTACAAAGTGACAGCCTCCATCAAACTTCTGCACAAATTTGGCAACAGACCAATCTCCCTGACGGAGACTAATAAACTCCCTCTTAAGCCTAGAACGAACATCGGATGTGAAGTACTTATCATAGAATACCCTCTTGAACTCCTCCCATGTCAATGTCGCCATGTTCGCTCCTCGCTCCGCTCCCTCCCACCATAAGGAAGCGTCGCCCTTCAACAGATAAATGGTACAGTGAACTCGATCAGTGTCCCGCCATGTCCATGTAGCGAAAAATCACCTCTAAAGATCGAATTCATTCCTCCGCAACGAATGGTTCAGTAGTTCCATGAAACTCATTGGGGTGCATCCTCCTAAATCTCTCATAAACTGGCTCTGATCTAACCCTTGCTCCATCCCCGACATGTTGCTCAAAGAAACGGGTAAATTGATAACAACAAATAATTCATTTTTATATCTACCATAAAAAGAAATTAGCAAAATGAAAAGAAATAAAGAAAGAATATACAAAATATTAACAATCTTACTTCACTAAAAATTCATCATCTTCACCTTGACATAATAGATTTAGCTTTCCATGAGCTTACTTTTGATCCACACTAAAAACATCACTCATAATTGTGAAAATGAAAAATATATTGGAACTTAGAACTTTTATACACACTCACACTATATTTTACAATGAGATAGAATGATCCTCAAGCTAGCACAAGGCCTCTATTTATAGGCCAAATGAGAGAAAGGGTAAAAAATTTCATTAATGCCATGTAGTTGTAATAGTAGTTTTTGTCTCCTCCAACTTCAATTCCATGTCCCTTCTTTCAATGATTTGTTCCATGACTTTAATCACCGAATTTGACTCTGCTCAAAACAGTAAAAATGTGGGGAATTGTCTGTAGATGAATTTGGCCACTTGGTTCACCTCATTTGGTTAAATATTGAAATAGTTATGATTTTTTTACTATATTCTGGTCATGGTGAAAGTAAATTTGTCCTCCTGTTGATATTTTCACAATTTGATCATCTTAACAAACTTTTTAGGCAATCATATCTTCTGTAAAGTTGTAGATAATTTCTCGAGGATTCCAAACATATTTGAATCACCTCCATTTGAATTTTCTAGCTTGAGTTATCATTATTTTACCAACACATAGAATACCTGAAAATAAAACATATTTACTAAGACATTTAAATATAAACAAACAATACTAAAATATCATAATTTTATAATTTTAATGAAACTTAAATTTTAAAATATAGGTTTTAACATATAATAAATTATTNATATTTTATTTCTAAATTTTTTTATGATAATATAGTCAAAAAGATAATTCACACCACCACCATAAAATGTATAATATCGAGAATTTTTTTTGTAAAAGCCTCGACTCCATATTTTTTCAGGTCAAAATATTTAATGTATAGCTGATTTACACTCATGGAGTTGGAATGAATATTAACTCTTATTGAAAAAGGCTAATTATTAAAGTAGAAAATTAAATAAACTAATATTGAAAACAAAATAGAAAAATTTACAAATAATAAAATCCCTTTTTTTTTATTTTTTTAACGT
>NC_133319.1:8337471-8378613 GCF_012295235.1 Primulina huaijiensis | reverse complement strand
TATATATATAAATAAACACATCTATTATACATTTTATATTAATTGATCAAAAATATATATCTATAAATTGGTACATTTGAAAAACTAATTTTTCTTGTAATCTGTAATTTGAATATAATGAATATTAAAATCTAGCGTATTGTGATTAGCGTATTGTGATTTTCCAATAATTATTAACTAATGCGTCTTAGGTGCATTTTACTGACACCTTACTCGACATTGAACTAAAAATTATTATTACTATATATATGAATATATTTTTTTTGATTTTCATATAAAAACAAACTAAGAGGAGAAGAAGAGGAGATTTTTCATACCTTAAAGAAAAAAAAAATTAAAACATACCGTTGAATCACAAGTTTAGCATCACATGAATTTTTTTTCTTACTCTTGGATGTTAGCCAATTAAGTTGAGATAAGAATGGATCTGGTTCATGACTAAATCCTTGTAGTAACTCACTAAGTTCACCTTCACTTGTAGCAGAAACTAACATCCTTCGCGAAGCAATGAAATGAATCCCTGTTCCACAACATCATCAAGAAACAATAGAAGTTTATCATAATAATTGTTAACATTTA
The DNA here is from genome assembly GCF_012295235.1 of Primulina huaijiensis. Taxonomy (NCBI): domain Eukaryota; kingdom Viridiplantae; phylum Streptophyta; class Magnoliopsida; order Lamiales; family Gesneriaceae; genus Primulina; species Primulina huaijiensis. Next base: position 8,378,034 of record NC_133319.1, on the reverse strand, counting down.
AGAAACCAATTGGCTTATTGTGGATATTTAATTGTGCCCAACAAACAGTATGAAATATTTCTTCCTAAGTACCGAAACCTCCTGGAAAAGCAATGAAAGCATCTGAATGTTCAATCATTTGAGTAATCCGTTCATACACGTTGTCCACTTTCATTTCTTCTCCTATTGTTGGTCCAGTAAGACTTGCTAAGGTAATCGGAATAATGAATAAGACTTCACTTTCACCTGCATGCGCAGCTTTTGCAATTTTTCTCATGAGACCAACTTTACCACCACCATATATCAAATGAATCTTTTTTTAGCAAGTGTTATTCCAAGCTTTTCTGCTACCTCTTCATAAATTGAATCTTTTCCTGCACTAGATCAACAAAATACACAAATATTTTTTATTTTACTTACCATGGACGTCGACATGAATCACAAGTTTAGCTTCACATGAATTATCTTTTCTTACTCTTGGATGTTAGCCAATTAAGTTGAGATAAGAATGGATCTGATTCATGACTAAATCCTTGCAGTAAAGCAATAAGTTCACCTTCGCTTGTAGCAGAAACTAACATCCTTCGCGAATCAATGAAATAAATCCCTGTTCCACAACATCATCAAGAAACGATAGCAGTTTATCATAATAATTGTTAACATTTAACAAACCAATTGGCTTATTGTGGATATTTAATTGTGCCCAACAAACAGTATGAAATATTTCTTCCAAAGTACTGAAACCTCATGGCAAAGCAATGAAAGCATCTGAATGTTCAATCATTTGAGTAATCCGTTCATACACGTTGTCCACTTTCATTTCTTCACCTATTGTTGGTCCAGTAAGACTTGCTAAGGTAATCGGAATAATGCCTAAGACTTCACTTCCACCTACATGCGCAGCTTTTGCAATTTTTCTCATGAGACCAACTTCACCACCACCATATACCAAATGAATCTTTTTTTAGCAAGTGTTATTCCAAGCTTTTCTGCTACCTTTTCATAAATTGAATCTTTTCCTGCACTAGATCAACAAAATACACAAATATTTTTATTTTACTTACTGTGGACGTCGACATGTTGAGAAATATGTTTTCTGCAATTGTTAGATCACAACATATGAATTTATAAGTGTAACATGCCAAAAGCCAATATTTGAACAGGAAATTATTATTATTAAAATAAATTAAAAATTATATAAATTAAAACACATATATACAGTGTAGTTGTGATTGTGGCTCACATCTTCCTCTGATTTTACGTTCAGTAACGGCTTCAACGCCTTTTATGAGTCGAGGATATGCTTCCCATCCAATTTTCTTATAAATTGGCAAACAGGGTCTTTTAACGTCAGATTCCCGAGACGAAATTGTATATATATATTTACTTATCTAAACAGATATGCGTTACTACAGTAGGATCTTTATAAGGCTGATTCCACCGTCCATATTGATATTCCTCATGTTGAAATTGCCACCATAGTTTAAGAAGTTCATTTTGCACGTACCCACTAGAATGCGTATCAAGAACCTCTAGAAAATTATCCAAAGGCTCTTTACTCAGACCATTCTTAATGAATAAAATTTTATCTTCTCTATTCATTGATGTCATTCCAACATTTTTGCATTTCCCTTTACAAGTCCACCTTGCACATTTATGACATCCACCTATACGTTTAGCTCTTCGTTTCTTGGCATATGTGCTTTTACCAAATCCTGGCATATGTCTTATTATTATTTCACTTGCTTCCCCAACCAATCGGACTTTTGCTTCAATTATCAACCGGATATCATTCGGTATGCCATATGACATCATCAACCTTAGTCGCTCACATCTAGCTTTATAAATTTTTTTCAACGCATTATCAGGTAAACAAGCAAAATATTTACGAAGATTCACAATACAAGCATCCATATTATTATTATTATTATTATTATTATTATTATTATTATTATTATTATATATTTCAATTATTTTGGGAAAACTGAAAAAACCGACTTAGATAGTCACGGAGTACCGTTATCCGCCACTTAACCGGGAAATGAACTAGAATCTGCAAAAACAAAATGAAAATATCAAACAACTATTGTGGATCATATAAAGGCATAAAATCATCATTAAGAATTTCATTTTCTATAAAAGGCTTAAGTCTTTGCCCATTAACTTTAAACACGTCGTTATTTTTAGGATTTTCAATATCAACAGCACCATGAGGATAAACAAATTTAACTATAAATGATCCTGACCATCTCGATCTTAGTTTTCCTGGAAATAAATGCAAACGAGAATTATAAAGTAAAACTTTTTGTCCAATTTCAAATGACTTTCTCATAATATTTTTATCATGAAAGGCTTTAGTTTTATCTTTATAAATCTTTGAATTTTCATATGCATCATTTCTTAAATCTTCAAGTTCATTTAATTGCAATTTTGTTAATTTAGATGCATCATCTAAATTAATATTAAATGCTTTACTTGCCCAATAAGCTTTATGTTCAAGTTCAATCGGTAAATGACAATGCTTACCAAAAACTAACCTATATGGTGACATCCCTAATGATCTCATAAATGCAGTTCTATATGAAAGAGGATAGATTAAGGTGCCCGAAAGCGCAACGGAAGTTTTTAAAAATTGTTTTTCAAGGCAAAAATCGAGCACCTCATATACTAATGTGTAGAAAATACAAAAACACCAAGATATGTCATACATAGGGTGTTTAGAATTTCTACCTATCAATCACAAGGATTGATGTTATGGCTCCAACCAAGTTGTAAACAACTTGGCTCTTGAAGGTAGACAATCTACAAGCTTCCTTCTTTCCTTCAAAATAAGGTCCACCACTAACAAGGTAGATCCACTCTAATTTTGCACTAGAAAAGTTAGAGCATTTATCTTTGAGAAGTGTAGGATTTCCTCAACAATTGAAGAACAAAAATTGGAGAGAATATGTGTGTGAAATTTCGGCCACTATGGTGTATGGTGTAGGGGAGAATGAGTTGTCTTGGTTGTGTATAAAGCTAAAACCCCTTTTAGCATGCCAAGCCTTGAATATTGAAAAAGTGGTTTCCTAAATCTTCACCTCCCCATTCACATTATTTTTATTTGGGCATGTAACAATTACAAAGCCCATGGACTTTTATTTAAATGTCTCAAACACATTTGAGACCATTTAAACTTTACTTGGTTTCTCTCAAGCCCACTAGTTTATTAATAATTTCTAATTGGTCTCTACAACGCCCAATGTTGTTTAATTAATTCAACACTTGAATTAATTTAATTATTTGGACTCTACTAGGTCCACTAGTGTTTAATTAATTCAACACTTGAATTAATTTAATTTAGTCCATAATAATGTTTATGAAAATCACAATTTTCAAATACATTATTAATTTGGCCAAATTTTAATTTAGGAACACTTCCACAAATTAAAAGTTACATTCCTCCATAGAAGACGTACTTCTATTTTTCTTTATGCTTATTAACTCTTTTATAAGCAGTTCAACACATTGAACTATTTTACTTCTCAACGGGATCTACAAAGTTAGCACTTGTGTGACCCTCAATGGTTCATTGATAAAACTAGCCGTGGGTTCACATCTCCATATGATTCGGACTAAACATGTCCTTATACGAGCATACCCCAATTGCTCAATTCTTAATTATCAACTCCTTTATAACAAGAACGTCAGAACTCAAGTTTGATAGTACCCAACCAATCATGTTAAACGCCTAGCAACATCGCTTACATGATTCCCTAGGTATCAAATGATAGTGCATGCAAGAACCATTCAATTATGGTTAGCGTACAGTACGGTCCCTTCAACTCATATATCCCGACAAATTCGACAACCATTGGTATATTGAGAGTTGTCAATGAATCGATACTATGTGTCATGTCGTAGTTGCATCGATGGTGTAATCTATGAAACCCCTTTCATAATTACCACCAACACTCTGATCAGAGATTTTATACTACATACACATAGGATATCCATACCCGAAGGTAAGCTGTGAATCACCGACTACAATGCATCGACTCCTATATGTTTCGACAAAACACCCAACCTTGCCACCTTATGACCCCATATGAGTCGGTAAACAAGTCAAAGTGTAATGCTAGCACGTAGAGTCTCAATGTTGTCCCGGGTCATAAGGGCTAATGGCGTACAACCATAAACTAGGACGTTTCCACTCGATAAGTGAGAACCACTTGGAAAGTCCTTTATGGAGGGTTGTTCAAAGCACTCTACAAGGAGCACTTATCTGCATGTTCGGACGTCACAATGTCCCCTACCAATTAAACATGGTACTCACATCACAGATACTAGTCTCGAACTCGAGCGGCCTATATCCTTCTTAGCGGCGGCTGAATCGACTAGGAACTGTTTAGAATATACAGTATTCCAAATATGAGTTTCATGATACTCATCATATGAGCATCTCATATTCTTTCTACTATTTGTATATTCAAGGACTTTATCTATGCAACTAGCATGAGTATACAGATAAAGAAGTGTCAAAACAATAATTTCAAATATTATTAAAATAAAAACTGTTTATACATAGAGTTTCATTGTGAACACTCGGCCAACACTTGGCTTGACGTGAACCTACTCTAACAATCTCCCACTTGCACTAAAGCCAAGTACCCATATGCTTCAAACCCATCGATTCACGATGCTTCTCGGATAATGGTCCGGATAAAGGCTTAGTTAGCGGATCAGCAACATTATCTGCGTAGCCGACTTTGTCAATCGACACTTCTCCTCTTTCCACAATCTCTCGGAGGATGTGGTACTTTCTCAATACGTGTTTGGACTTCTGATGAGACCTTGGCTCCTTTGCCTAAGCTATAGCTCTTGTGTTGTCACAAAACACCGGTACAAGAGCAACTCCATTAGGAATGACGCCCAAATTTTGGACGAAATTCCTTATCCAAATAGCCTCCTTTGCTGCAGCTGATGCAGCAATGTATTCGGCCTCAGTGGTGGAATCCGCAGTACTGTCTTGCTTGGAACTCTTCCAAAAGACAGCAGCACCATTGAGCATGAATACGAACCCAGAGGTTGACTTCGAGTCATCGATATCGCTTTGGAAGCTAGAGTCGGTATAGCCTTCAATTTCAGTTCTCCACCCCCATAGACCAAGAACAACTTATTGGTCCTTCTCAAATACTTGAGGATGTCTTTCACAGCTTTCCAGCGTGGAAAACCAGGGTTCGACTGATATCTACTCACTACACTTAGTGTGAAAGCCACGTCAGGACGTGTAGATATCATCTCATACATGATGCTACCAATCGCAAATGCATAAGGAATGCTTGTCATCGCCGCTATCTCTGCATCAGTCTTGGGAGACATAGACTTGGATAGGGACACGCCATGACACATTGGTAGATGTCCTCTCTTTGACTCATCCATCGAGAACCGCTTCACGATGGTATCAATGTATGTGGACTGGGTAAGACCAAGAAATCTTCTTGATCTATCTCTATAGATCTGTATTCCCAATACAAAAGATGTTTCACCCAAGTCCTGCATCGAGAACTTACTTGCGAACCATATTTTAGTTGATTGCAACATTCCTACATCATTCTCAATGAGTAGAATGTCATCAACATAAAGCACCAGGAATGTCACAGCACTCCCACTCACCTTATACACACAGGGTTCCTCAGGATTCTTAGTAAAACAAAACTCTTTAATTGTACTGTCGAATCTGAGGTTCCAACTCCTAGATGCCTGCTTTAGACCATAAATAGATCTCTGAAGTTTGCATACCATATGCTCACTTCTGAGATGTAAACCCTTCAGGTTGAGACATGTAAATCTCTTCCTTAATATCCCCATTAAGAAAGGCTGTCTTGACATCCATCTGTCATATCTCATAGTCATACCATGCAGCTATGGCTAGCGATATCCTTATAGACTTTAACATTGCAACTGGAGAAAAGGTTTCCTCAAAGTCAACTCCTTGTCTTTGAGTATATCTTTTTGCCACCAATCGCGCCTTGAAGGTCAATACCTTCCCATCCATCCCAAGTTTCCTCTTGTAAATCCATTTACACCCTATGGGAAGAGTTCCCTCAGGTGGATCCACAAGGTTCCACACTTGGTTCAAATGCATGGAATTCATCTTAGATTCCATTGCTTCAAGCCACTTGGATGAATCGACATCAGATAACGCTTCCTTGAAGGTCCTTGGATCACATCCATGGATAGGCTCATCATGGCCCTCTTCAAGAAGCATACCATACCTCATAGGTGGTCTCGAGACTCCCTCGGATTTTTTAAGAGCTTGTATCTCTTCTCTTGGCTCTTCTAGTGTGAGTTCTACAATTGTGGGTGTCTCTCGAACCTTTTCGAGTTCTATCATATCCCCTTTTCTATCCAATAGAAATTCATTTTTCAAAAAGGTTGCATTCCTAGAAACAAACACCTTTGTTTCTTGGGGATAATAGAAATAATATCCAACTGAATTCCTTGGATATCCCACAAAGTAACATAAAATGGATCGACTATCCAATTTATCTCTCACTACCTGCTTCACATAAGAAGAGCACCCCCCATATTCTAAGATAAGAATATTTGGGAGGCTTACCCATCCATATCTCATATGGTGTCTTATCAACTGCCTTTGAATGGACATTGTTCAACAACAGTGCCGCTGTCTCAAGCGCTTATCCCCAAAATGATGGCGGCAACTCCGTGAACCCCATCATAATCCGAACCATGCCCATCAAAGTCCGGTTACGACGCTCCGAAACACCATTCAACTGCGGTGTAGCGAGGGGAGTCCACTGTGAGAGAATCTCATTCTCCCAAAGATACTCTTTGAACTCGGCACTCAAGTACTCACCACCTCGATCTTATCGAAGTGTCTTGATGCTTCCTCCCAACTGTTTCTCTACTTCACTTCTGAATTCTTTGAAACTTTCAAAGGCTTCAGACTTGAATTTCATCAAATACACATACCCATACCTCGAAAAGTCATCGGTAAAGGTGTTGAAGTAGGCATGTCCATGCCTAGTGGTGATGCTAAGCGGACCGCACACATCGGTATGGATCAAATCCAATAACCATTTGGCTCGCTCCACATGGCCCTTAAAGGGAATTTCGGTCAGCTTTCTTTTTAGACAGGATTCACAAGTCGTGAGAGCATTAATATCAGACATTTGAAACATGCCCATTCCCACTAACTTGTTCATCCTTCTTAGGGAAATATGTCCTAATCCAGCATGCCATAATTGTGCCGACTTTAGAGTATCTTGTTTTCGCTTGTTTGTTATTGTTATTGCTTGGACATTTTTTGGTGGAATATCTTTCAATTTTAAGGTGTAGAGATTGTTTTCAAGTTCATCAGTACCAATTAAACATTCGTTCTTGTAAATGTTGCAAACACATTTGCTAAATAAACAAGAAAATCCATCTTTATCAAGCATAGTAATGGAAACAATGTTTTTCACCAATTCAGGTACAAACAAAAGATCTCTTAAAATTAACTTAAAATCATTGTTCAAAAGCAAGTAAACATCTCTTATGGCCTTGGCAGCACCTCTTGCTCCATTGCCCATCCTCAAGAAGGTCTCACCTTCCCTAAGCCTCCTACTTCTTCCCATCACCTGCAAATCATTACAGCGATGTGAGTCACAGCCGGTATCCAATACCCAAGAAGTAGAGTTAATTGAAATGTTTACTTCAATATAGAACATACCGTTTCCAGAACTCTTCTGCGCCAGATATTCCCTGCAGTTACGCCTCCAATGTCCAGGCTTCTTGCAGTGATGACAGATGTCAACAGTCTTGTCAGCCTTCACTCGTGTCGCTGCCACAGCGGGACTCAGAGTCTGCCTCTTTAAGGGCACGTTCTTCTTGGGGCGTTGGAAATAACGCTTCTTTCCCTTCCCACGTGGATCAATCTTCGTGCCAGATGAAGAACCCACATAAAGAACCGGCTTCTCTTTCTTGATGGTGGACTCAAAGGTCACAAGCATGTTCACCAACTCCTCAAGGGTCGGCTCCATCTTGTTCATATTGAAATACACCACAAAAGGATCAAACGAGCTAGGCAGTGACAAGAGCAACACGTCGGAGGTCAACTTCGAAGGCAACATCAGATCCATGCCAACGAGCTTGTCCACGAGCCCAATCAACTTTAGACCATGCTCATGGACCGAGGCCCCATCTTGCATGCTCAAAGTGATCAGCTCTTTGATGGTAGAATGCCTAAGAGGTCGAGTCTGCTCACCAAAGAGCTCCTTGAGATGCAAATGAATGTCAGCAGCACTCTTTGCATCCTCAAAATGCCTCTGCAGCTCATCATTCATAGAAGCCTGCATATAACACCTGGCTTTCAAGTCATGGTCACACCATTCCTTGTAAGTCTGCAATTCCTCAGGAGTGCAGTCAGTCGGAGCCTCAACAGGGGGCGACTCAGTCAGTGTATATGCAATCCTTTTCGACTTCAAGACGATTTTTAAGTTTCTTAGCCAGTTGAGGTAGTTAAGTCCGGTTAATACGTGTTTGTCGAGTATTGCAGATAGCGGATTGCGAATCGAAGACATTGTCAAAAATTTGTACTGAAAAGTAAAACAGATAAATGTTAATGACTATTTTAAAATATTTAGTAAGATATAAAGTATGGACTTTTACTTTATAAATATTTACTCCCACTGTTTTGACAACTTTCACTACCCTCTAGTGAAAACGGAAAACTCCTTTCCTCAGTAGGTACGCAAGGTCCAATTAGCGAATTATGATCCCGAATAATATCAGCCAATCACAATTCCTAAAAGGTAGTTTCCAATTGCATCTCCATGCAACCCTCTACGCAAACTTTTGTCTCACGTTTGATTAGGACCCAATAATATGACGTCGTTCATCTTTACGTGTCAAGCCTTACCCATCGATGTCGAACCTTAATGGACGGTCACCATGAGTTCCCTCAATAATCTGGGCCGGAATCATGAGAGTTCCACGTAGTTCACATCACCATGTCAATGGATGTCACTGCTTTCCGGAGTCCAAGGCCTCCCCAATAATATGAGCCGAGCCCCAAACACGGGTAGCGTTCATCATGCACCCATTGTCGATGGAAAACATGGAAATTAGAAACACCTTTATAATTCCCTTTTCGGGCTTGATATTAATTTTGAATCTTATTCAAAATGAGGGTTTTTAATTTTGAAACGTCTCATCATTAATTTTATTTTAAAAGCTTGCCATGTTTGATCGTATGATTTCCGGATTTATGCAACTTTGTTATTATCATAATAATAACGCACATACTCATTATTTATAACCTATCATGCATATATTATAAAAAGTAAACAAAACAAGGATGATCAATCGCCCCAAAACTAATGGCCCGTGTGAGCTAAACACGGGCCTAAGTCCAATCCTAGGGAAATGCATGAGATGCAAATGCAAATTTTACATAAGCTTCCAATATTTACATGTCTTCGATCTTCATAATCATCAAGGCCACCATCTTCCAATCTTGATCTTCCACTATACTAATATTTACAAATAAATAACCATAGCAAATAGGGATACATCTCATGGGGGTGGGAACGGGCCATAAACCAAGCCCACTTTATAAATTGATAATTATTACAATCATTCAAAACAAAATATCCTAGCATACACCTAGCAAATTGGGCTTGGGCTTTTGATTATTCTTCATGCATAATATCACATATCATACACCATCAATTAATTATCAAAATAATAAATTGATCCAATATTATATATCTTGATCCAATCACTCACTGCCACAATTATAAACTAAATTAACAAAGTATACAAACTCTTTTGTCTACTTTCTAATTAATTTATTTATAACCGAATTTCTTGTAAATCACAATTTACTATAAATAATTAAAGTCCAACTTCAATTATTTATTTCATGAGAAAATATTTGCAACTTTTGTAAATTTAAACTTAAGGGCCACCAAAAACATTTTGGCTCATTTAAATTTCACAAATATGTTAACCATTTAATGGCCCAACAACTTCAAAGTCCATAACAATTAGATAATCCAAAACACTTTTGGAAACCCTAGCCGTCATCGCCGTCGTCGGAGCTCCGTCGCCGGATTCCGGCCAACAAAATTTTTTTTTATTTTTAATAGAGAGGGGCTGCCCTTGCTGCCCAAAATGGGCAGCCCCTCGGGCAGCCCGAGCTGCCCAAAATGGGCAGAAACATGCTGCCCGAAAATCCCCTTTGTCTTGGCCTTGATTTTGTTGCAAAAATACATCTCATGCGGTTAGAAATCGACCTCAATATAGTATTATGTATATGCTACACAAAATAGTATCTTTAGCTCTGATACCACTTGAAAGAGGATCGATTAAGGTGTCCGAAAGTGCAACAGAAGTTTTTAAAAATAGTTTTTCAAGGCAAAAATCGAGCACCTCATATACTAGTGTGTAGCAAATACAAAAACACCAAGATATGTCATACATAGGGTGTTTAGAATTTTTACCTATCAATCACAAGGATTGATGTTATGGCTCCAACCAAGTTGTAAACAACTTGGCTCTTGAAGGTAGACAATCTACAAGCTTCCTTCTTTTCTTCAAAATAAGGTCCACCACTAACAAGGTAGATCCACTCTAATTTTGCACTAAAAAAATTAGAGCATTTATCTTTGAGAAGTGTAGGATTTCCTCAACAATTGAAGAACAAAAATTGGAGAGAATATGTGTGTGAAATTTCGGCCACTATGGTGTATGGTGTAGGGGAGAATGAGTTGTCTTGGTTGTGTAAAAAGCTAAAACCCTTTTTAGCAAGCCAAGCCTTAAATATTGAAAAAGTGGTCTCCCAACTCTTCACCTTCGCATGCACATTATTTTTTTTTGGGCATGTAACAATTACAAAGTCCATGAACTTTTTTGGACTCTACTAGGTCCACTAGTGTTTAATTAATTCAACATTTGAATTAATTTAATTTAGTCCATAATAATGTTTATGAAAATCACCATTTTCAAATACATTATTTATTTGGCCAACTTTTAATTTAGGAACACTTTCACAAATTAAAAGTTACATTCTCCTCATAGAAGTCGTACTTCTATTTTTCTTTACGCTTATAAACTCCTTTATAAGCCGTTCAATGGGATCTACAAAGTTAGCACTTGTGTGACCCTCAATGGTTCATTGATACAACTAGCCGTGGGTTCACATCTGTAGAACCCTTTAAATCAGACTACGTATAAGCCATCAATAATTTCTAGTATTTTAAATTAAAAATGATTTCTTTATTATTTAAGGCATTTTAAAGTTGTTTGGTCATGATTATTTATTTTAAATCGCATAAGTTTAGTTTTATCTTTTACGTTAAATAAGTGAGGCCAGACTGGAGTTGGAGTATTAAGATAAAATTTAATGATAAGAAAATATTCCTAGAATTTATTCATGATAAAGGATAATTTATTTTAATGTAAAAGAATGTTTAAAAATTTAATTAATTAATTAGAGTTAAGTAGTAAATAAATTCTTCTATGTCCAACAATTTAATTAAAAGCCTAAATTTAAATATGTGACCAATTGAGATAAGCTAATCTAGGCTTATTTTATTTATGAAATTGTAACTTAACATGTTAGTAAATTTAAATTAAAAATTAGCCATGCATGCAAGATAATCACTATCTTAAATTAATTATTTAATTCACTAAAATACTTAATGGGTAGATAAAACTTTAAAGATTTAAAATACAAGATTTAAGCAATATTCTCACCCCATTTTAATAGCAATTTTCGGCCACCCAACTTCAATGGATTTAAAGATAGTTGACAACTCTCCATCTTGATTCATTTCCTTAATCTTTTTCTTGGTATGATAATCCCTTCTTTTTAATCACCAAAATTATTAAATAAGTAATATTTCTACCACATTTTTGAAAGATAAAATCGGCCACCACACTTGGAGGATTTGATAAATTTTAGTAACTCTCTATTGATATTTTTCCTTAATCCTTTCATTGCATGGTTAATCCCCTCATTTTAAATCATCAATAATTAACCATTAAGCAATTTTCTCCCTTATTCTTGATAAGCAAGAATCGGCCATTCACCCTCAATTATCCCCCTAAATCTCTCTCAATCAAGTAATATCACACATCATTCCATATCTCACAAGCAACTAGGATAGAAAGGTTTTAAAGTTGCCAATCAATTCTCATTCAATTAGTAGACTTCCTCATTCACCTCCTAGCCATTTCCCTCTCCTCATTTTCCAAAATTCATAGTGAAATTCAGAGAAAAAAATCGTGAGAGGCTAGCAAGAAAAGAAGAGAGAAAAGTAGAAAAGAAAAGGAACTCCGTCTCCTCCGTGCCGTATTCGTCGTATCGGTTTGTTCTTTCTTCAAGACGATTTCCAGGCATGTTTCTATCATTATTTTCTCTTCAATCAAGTCATATTATTATTTTTAAAACATCATATGTGCATGAAACTTGAAGAAAAAACCGAAATCATGTTAGCATTTTCGAAATAACATAGTGCAGATTTTTTTCGATTTCCCCTATGCCTTCATGGGTTGGTTGATTTTGTTGATTTACAGACGTGGTCAAGTCGGCCCTGAGTGGCTTGAGCCATGTCCCAAGTCGGTTGGACAGCAACAACGCAAGCCCCTTCGGTTTCAGCTTCTCTGAATTTTGTTCGTGTGTGTAAAGCTTCGGCTTCTTGGTTTGTGGTGGATCTTGGTTGGCTTCTAGCCCTTAGCCATGGTTCACACAATACCTCATGGTGTCTAGATCATGCCGTGGTTGATCATATGGCCACTGTAATGACACATGAAAGCAAGAACGAACAAGACACCCCACGTGTGTGAGATGCGTTCTCGGGTGGAGCTTGTGAGTAGTGTTGGGTGTTGCTTGGATTGTGGTTGGCCTAGGGCCCTTAGCCATGGTTCAAGTCATACCTTAGGATGTTGGTAAGAGGCTCTGGTTGGTGGTTCAAGCTCCAATGGCCATTAGCTTTGTAAACGACGCAAGGAAGCGCAACAGCTGCTGCTGTAATTTTCTTGACAGCAACTTTGCCTTTGGTTTAGAGGTGTGTTTCGAGTTCCTGTTTGGCTTTTAGCCTATGGCCTAGGACTGAACAGTACCTTATTGAGTTAGGAAGGTCATGTTTTTGGCCGTTTGTGATTTGGTAAGTTTAGAGGTCGTACGAGAATTTACGGTGTAATGTGCCAAAGTGACTCTCGAAAGAGCGTTTCAAGATTTTGGCCTCCATGCACAATTTTCGTGTATTACAGCCCTATGGTCATGTTTTCCAGTATTTTAAGAGTAATTTAATCATGGCTAAATGATGGTTCAATGTTGGTTCGGGTTGGTACGAAGTCATGATTGAATACTAAGTTCGTTGGGCGTAATTGTCCCGTTTATGGGTTCAATTACGAGGTTTTGGTCAAGTTAAGTTTATTTTAATGTTCTCAAGTTAGGATTAGGATGCAGCGAGCCTAGGAACGATCCAACCCATTCGCTATAATAAAACAGGATATTTAATTATATTACGTGCATAAAAATATAAAAATTTATTTTTGATATATATGCGATATGTCTTGTGGCCACTTCACGCTTATGGGATGCAGCTTATGGGATTATTACTTCACCCGGTGACCTACGATCGGTTCATGTTCATGTATGGGTACGAATATCCAGTCCAAGGGCTGTGATGATGCCTACCGCCCAGTATACTATGGCTAGGTCTGATCAGACGATTCACGATTCATGTTATGTTACGTTATGTTATGGGCCACTTGCGTAGAACATATTCTCAACAGAAAATTTTGATATGCTATTTTATGACAGGGCTCTATCGAGCAAACATTTTACGTACGATTTTTTAGTTATGCACGTATTTATAATTAATCATGACACGATTTTCATGTTTACGTTACGACACGATATTTTTAAGTTGCATGTGATTTTATTATATATTTACTTGTTATTTCACGATATATGCATACTGAGTCTTTAGACTCACTAGACTTGATTGTTGTAGGTACTGATGAGGTCGAGACCGAGAGCGGGGACCTGTGAGCCATCTTGGGTCGGCAGTAGTAGGAATTCGAGGACCTCATGCTTCAGTTCATTTACTTTTTTTATGCTCAAACATTTTTATCACGATGAATTATTTTAAGTTGTTGCCTTGAAACAAATATTTACTTCCGCTGTTACTTTGACATTAAACATTATGATCAGTTTATTTTATGAATGAGGCATGTTATGTATTTTTAAAGAAAAATTTTAAATTATTCCGTAAATTTTCAAGTACGAAATACGGGCCTCTACAACATCTCCATGTGATTCGTACTAAACATGTCCTTATACGAGCATACCCTAATTGCTCCATTCTTAATTATCAACTCATTGATAACAAGAACATCAAAACTCAAGTCTGATAGTATCCAACAAATCATATTAAATGCCTAGCAGCATCGCTTACATGATTCCCTAGGTATCAAATGATAGTGCCTGCAAGAACCATTCAATTATGGTTAGCGTACAGTACGGTTCCTTCAACTCATATATCCCGATCGATTCGACAACCATTGGTATATCGAGAGTTGTCAATGAATCGATACTATGTGTCATGTCGTAGTTGCATCACTGGTGTAATCTATGAAACCCCTTTCATAATTACCACCAACACTCTGATCAGAGATTTTATACTACATACACATAGGATATTCATACCCGAAGGTAAGCGATGAATCCCCAACTACAATGCATCGACTCCTATATGTTTCGACAAAACACCCAACCTTGCCACCTGATGACCCCATATGAGTCGGTAAACAAGTCAAAGTGTAATGCTAGAACATAGAGTCTCAATGTTGTCCCGGGTCATAAGGACTAATGGTGTACAACTATAAACTAGGACGTTTCCACTCGATAAGTGAGAACCACTTGGAAAGTCCTTTATGGAGGGTTGTTCAGTGCACTCTACAAGGAGCACCTATTAGCATGTTCGGACATCACAATGTCCCCTACCAATGAAACATGGTACTCACATCGCAGATACTAGTCTCGAACTCGAGCGGCCTATATCCTTCTTAGCGGCGGCTGAATCGACTAGGAACTGTTTAGAACATACAGTATTCCAAATATGAGTTTCATGATATTCATCATATGAGCATCTCATATTCTTTCTACTATTTGTATATTCAAGGACTTTATCTATGCAACTAGCATGGGTATACAGATAAAGAAGTGCCAAAACAATAATTTCAAATATTATTAAAATAAAGACTATTTATACATAGAGTTTCATTGTGAACACTCGGCCAACCCTTGGCTCGACGTGCACCTACTCTAACACTATATGTCATAATGAATCAGTTAATCTTAATGACCTATCTTTTCGATTTGGATTAACTGTTTTTTCTAAAATTTGTTTTATTTCTCTATTTGCAAGTTCAACTTGACCATTACTTTGAGGATGATATGGGGTAGAAACTTTATGTGCAATGTCATATTTTCTTAACAAAGAAGAAAATGATTTATTTATAAAATGACTTCTCTCATCACCAATTATTGCTCTTGGTATTCCAAATCGGCTAAAAATATTTTCTTTTAATGACTTCTCTCATCACTAATTATTGCTCTAGGTATTCCAAATCGGCTAAAAATATTTTCTTTTAAAAATTTTATAAAAACTTTATGATCATTAGTTCTACATGCAATTGCTTCAATCCATTTTGAAACATAATCAACAGCGACTAAAATGTACGTATATCCAAAAGATATTGGAAATGGACCCATAAAATCTATCCCCCAACTATCGAATATTTCAATAATTATGATTGGATTTAAAGGCATCATGTTTCGTTTTGAAATTGATCCCATCTTCTGACAGTTTTCAGAAGATTTGCAAAATAAATGCGTATCTTTGAATAAAGACGGCCAATAAAATCCACATTGTAAAATTTTTGCAGCTGTTTTATTGGATGAAAAATGACCTCCACATGCTTCAGAATGACAAAATTTAATAACATTACTTACTTCATTGTCGGGTATGCATCGTCGAAAAATTTGGTCAGGACAATACTTAAATAAATAAGGATCATCCCAATAAAATTTTTTAACTTCTATCAAGAATTTATTCTTATCCTGTGAATTCCAAAGAGAAGGCATTTTATTTGTCACAATAAAATTTTCAATGTTAGCAAATCAGGGCATAATAGTAGCATAAAACAACTGATCATCTGGAAAATTTTCATTTATTGATATTTCATTATGAGATGATTCAGTCATTATTCTAGATAAATGATCGGCTACGACATTTTCTTTTCCTTTTTTATCTTTAATTATAATATCAAATTCTTGTAACATTAAAATCCACCGTATTAATCTTGGCTTATGTAGAACCCGTAAATCAGACTACGTATAAGCCGTGCATAATTAATATTATTTAAATTAAAAATGATTTTTATGCAAGAGGATTTAAATTCATTCTTTTAAAATTGGTTGACTTATTATTATTTATTTTACGCAGTATTTTAGTTTTTATCTTTTCACTTAAGTAAGTGAGGCCGGAATGGAGTTGGAGTATTAAGATAAAATTTAATGATAAGAAAATATTCTTATAATTTATTCAAGATAAAGGATAATTTATTTTAATGTAAAAGAATGTTTAAGAATTAAATTAAATAATTAGAGATAAGTAATAAATAAATTTTTTTATGTCCAATAATTTAATTAAAAGCCTAAATTAAAATATGTGACCAATTGAGATAAGTTAATCTAGGCTTATTTGATTTAAGAAATTTTAACTTAACATGTTAGTAATTTATTTTATGAATTAGCCATGCATGCAAGAAAATCATTATCCTAAATTAATTTATTAATTCACTAAAATACATAATAAGTGTTTAAAATTTTAATGTGTTAAAATTCAATAATTAAGCAATATTTTCCCTCCATTATCTTGCAATTTTCGGCCATCACCTAAAAGATTTAAATTAAGTTTGATAACTCATTTTCTTTGATTCTTTTCCTTATCCATTCTTGCTAGATAATCCCTTCATTTTTAATCACCAATAATTATTGAATTAAGCAATATCCCACCCCATTTTAATATTAGATTTCGACCACCTCCTTGATAGGATTTAAAATATTTGACAACTCTCAATCTTTAATTCATTTTCTTATTTTTCTTGGGAGATAATTCCATCACACTTAATCTTCAATAATTATTAATTAAGCAATTTTCTACCTTATTTTGAAAGAAAAAAATCGGCCACCTCTTCAATCAAATCAAATCACTCTTCATTCCTTATCGTTGGCCATTTCAAATCCCATTTATCTTGCAATCATTCCCTTCATTTCCTACCCTTCTCTCCCTCACCATTTCCATCGAAATTCAGTTGCAAAACCTCTCAAAAAAACGTGAGAAGCAATAGGGAAAACGAGAAAGAAAAAAAGAAAGCCAAGCAACTCCGTCTCCTCCGCGCCGTGTCGTCGTAATCGATTTGTTTTCATTCCAAACAAATCCAAGGCATGTATATGTCCTTTTCTCTTCAATCAAGTCATATACATATTTTTTAACCATGTTATGTTCATAATTCATGTAGCAAAACCGAAATAATGACAGCAACTTTCAAAAGAATTATGCACATATTTTCTCGGCCACCTTCATGCTTCACGGTTTTTGCTTTGTGTTTGTGGTTTCAGGGGTTGGCTCGGTTCCAGGCGTTTAAGGCTGCATCTAGACACAATATAGAGTGTGTTAGGAAGGTGTTAGTCCATTGTTTTAAGTCCCTTTCCACCGAGCAACGCGTATTTGACAGCAACTCTCCTTGGTGCATTTTCGTGTCTCGATTTGCATGGTTTATTGTCTAAGGTGATGGTTCGGATCTTGGCTGCCCTAGGGGCTGTAGCCATGGTTAGAATCTCTCCTTGGCTTGTCTAAGACGTGACCAGGTTGGCCTTTAAAGGCTTGGTCCATGGCTTCATCGGTTTTCAAAACAAAACAAGACAAGCACACTTCGACCCCTTTCATTTCTGCGTGGGTATGTTCGGTCATGGTGTTGGTGTGGATCTTGGTTGTCTTTCTAGCCCTTAGCCATGGTTCACACAATACCTCGTGATGTCTAGATCATGCCATGGTCAACCCTATGACCACTTGTAACGTCCCGAAAATTTTAAGGTCCACGCAAACCACATGTATTTGAATTATTAAATTCTTTTATTTTAATTAAATGTTTTAATTGCATTAATTAATTATGTTTTGCATATTGACATGTTTAAAATATACTTTCTACATGGTTGCATTAAAATATATTTTTAAAAAATGTTATTCGAGTTGCGATCGAGGAACAGAGACCGAGGGCTGAAAAACAGAAAATATTTTTATTGGTTAATTGTTTTTAATTATTTAAAATATGGGTGATGCTTTTTAGTATTTTTGAAAATAAGGGGTTTTAAGGTGATTTTATACGCCGAGACGTAAATTTTATCGGTGTCGGATTCTCAATCAAAATGCGAGCTTTTTGGCAACCTGGCTAATAAATTCATAAATTTATTTAAACAAAAACCTTGTTAATATTTTATTAAATCCTAATTAAGACTAATGGGCTTAATTTAGCGGCTTAATAGGCCTAAGCCTAATTAGTAATTTAATTAGCTATTTAAAGTTTTTAATCACCAAAACCCACACTTTTGCATCTAAAATTCACGGCCACCCACTTTTAATTTATGAAAACTCTCTCCCAACCACTCTTATCACACGGCACACACAAAACAATTTGAAGAAACATTCAAAGGTTTGCAAGGAAATTCAAGCCTTCGTCTCTTCGTCGCCGTTCTTCGTCGTCAACGGTTTTTCGTGCGTAAATTACGCAAAGACACGCCATACTCTCCCTTTTACTCATCATTCACACCATAATATTTATTTAAAATTGGATTGCATGAAAAATAAGTTGCACTTGGATGTATTTTCGTTTTTATGCAAACATGAATTTTAAATCATGTTGTTTTGATTCAAAATCATGATACAAGTGTGCATGAAGGGGCTGCCATGTATAGGATTAAAAAGGGGCATGTTTCTACATGTTTTAAAGGGTCTTAAGTCACGCAACACAAGCTACAAACGTACATATCAGAAGTTGGGACAGAATTCTGGTGTGGGTTGTTCAAGGGGTTCGTCTTTGGGGTTTGAGGGCTTGGCGCGGTCTGGGCTTGGGGCCAGGGCGAGCTAGGGACTGTTATGGGTCAGCGGTAGAGTCCTAGCCATTGTAGGACTCGAGACTAGGGGCTGGGGAGGAACTAGAAGGGAGGTAGCGCAGGGTTCAGCTTGTGCAGGGAAGAAGAGGCTCGGCCAGGGGGCTCGGGGCGGGGTCTAGGTCGACTCTTTGGAGTCCTATGAGGGTGCTTAAGGGCCTGGGCAGGGGCTGTGGCCGGTTGGTTTGCAGCTGGTTCAAGAAAACGTGAGGAAGCACCTGGCAGCAAGGTGCACGCGAGGCTCCTGTCTCGTTCAGGAAGAATGCTGCTCATGTCCAGGGCTTGGGTGTGGTCTGGGCTTGGTATGGGCGTGGTCTAGGGGAGGTTAGGGTAAGGTGGGTCGAGGGTTAACCAGCTGGAGGTGTCCTAATTGGCTAGGAGTCTTGGTGAAGGGGAGGAGTCACACATGCACACATGCAGATTTTTGGTTTCAGTTTCAGCAAGTTTTAGAGCGGGCCAGGGCTGGTTTTATGGGCTGGGCTTGGTCAAGAGGGTCCCTAGGTGGGTTGGCTAGGTTTTGGCTCAAGGTGGCTCGGGCGTGGCTCGAGTAAATTGGGAGATGGCTCGGCGGGTTCGTTAGTGTGTCAAAAACAAAAATTTAAGAAGGAAAAATAGATCCAAGAGTCCACGGGGTGGCTCATGACTTGGAAGGGTACAATAAATCTTAAAAATGCTATGTTAAAAATTTGGGATCAAAATAACGAGTTTTGGATTTAATCAGAATTTAATCGTCGCACGAAACGCTAATTAACGAGTTAAATGAAACGCCTAGTTTTAAGCTTTATAAAATTATAAAAAATTAGGTTTAAGCTTAAAAAATTATTATAAGTCTAAGTTTTTAATTTGGGAATTTTATATTAAGGTTTGGTTTAATTCAGGATTTAAACGCATTAATACGTCACATTTAAAGATTAATTTAAAAGTCCTCGTTTTAGGCTAAATAAAAATATGGGAAAATTCGTGTATGCTTAAATAATTATTTGGGACATGTTAGAGTTAATGAATTCAAGAAAAAGTCAAAAACTTAAAATTTTACGTCTAGGGGTAAAACGGTCTTTTTACACCTAAAAATTAGTAAAGGTCATGGCAGTGCCCTAAATGCTACTTTTATGATATTATGATTATTTTTAAAATGTTTATGAGATGTTCATGATTAAATTATGATTTTTAAATGTCTAAGAGATTTTTATGAATTAAGGAAGACATTTAAAATACATGTTGCATGCTTGGTTTCAAAAACAAAAACGTTATGTTATGCATGATTTTTTTATAAAGTGATGAGAATATAAATGTTGAAGGAAGTGAAGTAATTGTGACTAATTCGATAATGATGGAGATGTCGTGAGGGTTATGGTCCTAGTGGGAGCCCGACGATCGTATTTTCATCATTTCGAATATGTGGTAACGGTTTTGTGGTAACGGTTTTGTGGTAACGGTAAGAATGAGAATATCGTGAGGGGAAAAGGCCCCAGAGGGAACCCATTTATGGGAAAAGGCTCCCGAGGGAACCCCGACGATCGTATTTCTATTCAATCATGATAGGCCAGGGCCCAGTTGACCGGTGAGAGTGTTGCTGATGTCTCCCGCCGCCCAGTACTGTGGTTATATGTAGATGGATCAATCGATCATGTCATGTCATGTCAGGAAAGTCACAATTAACGATCTGAATTCAACAAAGGAAAAAGAAAATGTTTATGATCATGATAAAAGGTTTTATGTCATGTCATGTCGAGGAAAAAGAAAAGGTTAAGGTTTATGTTATGCATGTCATGAAAATGTTTATGTTTAAAGTTGATACATCATTATGAAAATGTTTTTATGCATCATAAAAAGGTTTACGAAAATGTTCATGTTTGAAGTTTATGCGTCTTCATGAAAACGATATTTTAAATACAAGTATTTTTCACTGTTGCGTGTGGTTTTATACGTATTACTTGTTATCAAGATTATGGTGTGTTGAGTCTTTAGACTCACTAGGTGTGATTTATGCAGGTGTTTATGTTAAAAATGTTATGGGAGGTCTTGATGGTTGACCTGACTGGACTGAAGGCGCACACAACCCGACGACCAACGCTTCTAGCTTTCCGCATTTACGATTATGGTTTATGTTAAAGATTTTTACGAATTTTTATTTAAGCTTTTGAGTGATTTTTGAGAGATTATAGTATGAGTTGTATTTCTCAAATATATAGTTGGTTGTGTTTATTTTAAAATGATGTCGAAAAAATTTTATATAATTTTTGTGGTTCGGCCGATGCTAGGGAGGTTAAAAAAAAAAAATCTAGCACATTTTAAGAAAAAGAAAGGCAGACGTTTCAGTTGGTATCAGAGCAATGGTTCTGTAAAGGGTTGTGCCACCATCAGCGCCGGAAAGATCAGTCGTCAAGCCTCAAAGTTGTAAGTTTTACATGCTTTATTTGATTTTATGGTATTACCTGCATAAGTTCATGAATTATATGTTCATGTCACATGTTTAATAGCAGTATGAGGATATATGTTTTATATGCATTAGAATTTTCATACGTGATACGATATGAATTAAGAAATTATTTGATTTCAACGCATGTTGGTTTTGTGGTGGAATTGGACGATGTTGATTTTTGGGTTTAGTATTGACGTTCTATTTTTTGGCCATAAGTTAATCGTGAAAATTATGAAAGTTTTGGGACACGTAGATTTTTTAAGAAAATATTTATGATTTATGGTTACTAGTCGAATTAATTTTTGGGAATTAGACGTAAGGAATGATTATTCGTGGATTGCAACGACTTTGGGAATAAGAAAATGTATAAATTAGGATTTTAAGTTTTGATGAAAGGTAAGATTGGTCATAGAAATTGATTTTGGGTAAATAAGTTTAAAACTAGCGAGATTCTCGTAGCATAAAATTAAAGATGCCAAGAACTTATGGGTTAATTGTAGGATTTTCGAAATTAAGGATCCATTTAAGATACTTTTTGAGGAAATTAAGAATTTATTTTGCAAATATTAAGGAATTTGGGGACTAGTTTAGCAATAAGTGCGAATTGAATGGGTTATATGGTAAGAATTTTGATTTTGGGTCTAAAATAAGGAAAATAATATACTATAAGTTTTGTTATCCATCTTTTTAATATTGGGAATCGTAAAAAAAATTGAAATTCGAGGTTATAATAGTATAGCATTAAGTCATTATGGGTTTTCTTAAGTTGCAATTCACAAATAAGGATTTAGGAGGAAAATTTAATTGGGATCAAGGAGACGTAAGGACATTCTAGAATTTAAGTTTTTACCAGAGTAGCGAAACAGAAGCGTGAATTTTTGGGATACTAGAACTAAGTCTAAACCTTGGGTTATTAAGGATAATCGAATTTCGAGGACGAAATTCAATTTAAGGTGGGAAGATTGTAACGCCCCGAAAATTTTAAGGTCCACGCAAACCACATGCAATTGAATTATTAAATTCTTTTATTTTAATTAAATGTTTTAATTGCATTAATTAATTATGTTTTGTATATTGACATGTTTAAAATATACTTTCTACATGGTTGCATTAAAATGTATTTTTAAAAAAGGTTATTCGAGTTGCGATCGAGAAACGGAGACCGATGGCTGAAAAATAGAAAATATTTTTATTGGTTAATTGTTTTTAATTATTTAAAATATGGGTGATGCTTTTTAGTATTTTTAAAAATAAGGGGTTTTGAGGTGATTTTATACGCCGGGACGTAAATTTTATCGGTGTCGGATTCTCAATAAAAATGCGAGCTTTTTGGCATCTCGACTAATAAATTCATAAATTTATTTAAACAAAAACCTTGTTAATATTTTATTAAATCCGAATTAAGACTAATGGGCTTAATTTAGTGGCTTAATAGGCCTAAGCCTAATTAGTAATTTAATTAGCTATTTAAAGTTTTTAATCACCAAAACCCTCACTTTTGCATCTAAAATTCACGGCCACCCCCTTTTAATTTATGAAAACTCACTCCCAACCACTCTTATCACACGGCACACACAAAACAATTTGAAGAAACATTCAAAGGTTTGCAAGGAAATTCAAGTCATCGTCGCCGTTCTTCGTCGTCAACGGTTTTTCGTGCGTAAATTACGCAAAGGCACGCCATACTCTCCCTTTTACTCATCATTCACACCATAGTATTTATTTAAAATTGGATTGCATGAAAAATAAGTTGCACTTGGATGTATTTTCGTTTTTATGCAAACATGAATTTTAAAGCATGTTGTTTTGATCCAAAATCATGATACAAGTGTGCATGAAGGGGCTGCCATGTATAGGATTAAAAAGGGGCATGTTTCTACATGTTTTAAAGGGTCTTAAGTCACGCAACAAAAGCTACACACGTACATATCAGAAGTTGGGACAGAATTCTGGTGTGGGTTGTTCAAGGGGTTCGGCCTTGGGGTTTGAGGGCTTGGCTCGGTCTGGGCTTGGGGCCAGGGCGAGCTAGGGACTGTTATGGGTCAGCAGTAGAGTCCTAGCCATGCTAGGACTCGAGACTAGGGGCTGGGGAGGAGTCCTAGCAAGCTAGGACTCCACCCGAGAACTAGAAGGGAGGTAGCGCAGGGTTCAGCTTGTGCAGGGAAGAAGAGGCTCGGCCAGGGGGCTCGGGGCGGGGTCTAGGTCGACTCCTTGGAGTCCTAGGAGGGTGCTTAAGGGCCTGGGCAGGGGCTGTGGCCGCTTGGTTTGCAGCTGGTTCAAGAAAACGAGAGGAAGCACCTGGAAGCAAGGTGCACGCGAGGCTGCTGTCTCGTTCAGGAAGAATGCTGCTCACGTCCAGGGCTTGGGTGTGGTCTGGGCTTGGTATGGGCGTGGTCCAGCGAAGGTTAGGGTCAGGTTGGGTCGAGGGTTAACCAGCTGGAGGTGTCCTAATTGGCTAGGAGTCTTGGTGAAGGGTAGGAGTCACACATGCACAGATGCAGATTTTTGGGTTCAGATTCAGCAAGTTTTAGAGCGGGCCAGGGCTGGTTTTATGGGCTGGGCTTGATCACGAGGGTCCCTAGGTGGGTTGGCTAGGTATTGGCTCAAGGTGGCTCGGGTGTGGCTCGAGTAAATTGGGAGATGGCTCGGCGGGTTCGTTAGTGTGTCAAAAACGAAAATTTAAGAAGGACAAATAGATCCAAGGGTCCACGGGGGTGGCTCATGACTTGGAAGGGTACTATAAATCTTAAAAATGCTATGTTAAAAATTTGGGATCAAAATAACGAGTTTTGGATTTAATCGTAATTTAATCGCCGCACGAAACACTAATTAACGAGTTAAATGAAACGCCTAGTTTTAAGCTTTATAAAATTATGAAAAATTAGGTTAAGCTTAAATAATTATTATAAGTCTAAGTTTTTAATTTGGGAATTTTATGTTAAGGTTTGGTTTAATTCGGTATTTAAATGCATTAATACGTCACATTTAAAGATTAATTTAAAAGTCCTCGTTTTAGGCTAAATAAAAATATGAAAAAATTTATGTATGCTTAAATAATTATTTGGGACATGTGAGAGTCAATGAATTCAAGAAAAAGTCAAAAACGTAAAATTTTACGTCTAGGGGTAAAACGGTCTTTTTACACCTAAAAATTAGTAAAGGTCATGGCAGTGCCCTAAATGCTATTCTTATGGTATTATGATTATTTTAAAAATCTTTATGAGATGTTCATGATTAAATTATGATTTTTAAATGTCTAAGGGATTTTTATGAATTAAGGAAGATATTTAAAATACATGTTGCATGCTTGGTTTCAAAAACAAAAACGTTATGTTATGTATGATTTTTTAATAAAGTGATGAGAATATAAATGTTGAAGGAAGTGAAGTAATTGTGACTAATTCGATAATGATGGAGATGTCGTGAGGGTTATGGTCCTAGTGGGAGCCCGACGATCGTATTTTAATCATTTCGAATATGTGGTAACGGTTTTGTGGTAACGGTAAGAATGGGAATATCGTGAGGGGAAAAGGCCCCAGAGGGAACCCATTTATGGGAAAAGGCCCCCGAGGGAACCCCGACGATCGTATTTCTATTCAATCATGATAGGCCAGGGCCCAGTTGACCGGTGAGAGTTTGCTGGTGTCCCCTGCCGCCCAGTACTGTGGTTATATGTAGATGGATCCATCGATCATGTCATGTCATGTCAGGAAAGTCACAATTAACGATCTGAATTCAACAAAGGAAAAGGAAAATGTTTATGATCATGATAAAAGGTTTTATGTCATGTTTTGAGGAAAAGGAGAAGGTTAAGGTTTATGTTATGCATGTCATGAAAATGTTTATGTTTAAAGTTGATACATCATTATGAAAATGTTTTTATGCATCATAAAAAGGTTTACGAAAATGTTCATGTTTGAAGTTTATGCGTCTTCATGAAAACGATAGTTTAAGTACAAGTATTTTTCACTGTTGCGTGTGGTTTTATACGTATTACTTGTTATCAAGATTATGGTGTGTTGAGTCTTTAGACTCACTAGGTGTGATTGATGCAGGTGTTTATGTTAAAAATGTTATGGGAGGTCTTGATGGTTGACCTGACTGGACTGAAGGCGCACACAACCCGAGGACCAACGCTTCTAGCTTTCCGCATTTACGATTATGGTTTATGTTAAAGATTTTTACGAATTTTTATTTAAGCTTTTGAGTGATTTTTGAGAGATTATAGTATGAGTTGTATTTCTCAAATATATAGTTGGTTGTGTTTATTTTAAAATGATGTCGAAAAAATTTTATATAATTTTTGTGGTTCGGCCGATGCTAGGGAGGTTAAAAAAAAAATTTCTAGCACATTTTAAGAAAAAGAAAGGCAGACGTTTCACCACTGGAGTGAGTTAAGACAACAAGTTTGTAATGCCCGAATTTTGAAAAAAAATAAAATAAAATTGTGGCAGTAGTTGTGATGGTTTATGGCTTTACGTTATGGTATGAATGGTAGGGAATGTTATAGAATGGAATAGATAATGGATGGGTAGAATCAAAGGTTGAATTTGAGCTAAATAGGTAATGGAAGTGCAGAAACGGTATGAAAAATGTGGCAGTAGTTGTGGTTTTTAGCATAATATTTTTTATATTGATTCAATTGATATGAGGCTACTTTCATTAGAAAGATAAGACATAAGGCTATAACTTTCATGTTTTGGGTTTTGTTCAAATCATTAGGAAAGACGAGCCAAAAGCGTCCCGAAGTGTGTCGTGCGTATCGTCGTTCCTACAATAACACATGTTGGGAGATTGAACACAACTTTTTAGTCAGACCTCCAAATGACATGAGGCTAATTGGAGATGCAAGCCAAGACATAGAGCTACAACTTTCTTGTTTACCACTTTTCCTAATTCTGAAGGGAAGAGGCGTTTCGGAAGTAATCTTTGACGTAGATGTGCGCAGAGCGCGCACGAGCGGAAAAAGATGTCCGCCCGGGCGGGCCTTGTTCGAAAATTTTGGATTTATGGCCGAGAGTTCCGCGCCCGAGCAAAAAAAGATGTCCGCCCGAGCCTCCAGCAAGTTAAGAAAACGTGTTTTGGTGTTTGGGAAGGCATAAAAATCGAATGGGATCATCTTTTTACTCATTTTCCTTCTCCTTCTCTTCTCTCTATCGGTTTGGAAGCTAGGGTTCTTCATTTCTCCTTCAATCCAATTTCTTCCAAGACATTAATCTGTGATTGAAGCCTTAATCTTTGCTTGGAGATTTGAAGTTCTTTTCCTCAAGAGTTTAGAAGCAAGGTAAGAAAGCTTATTTCCTTGAGTTAGTGATTGAAGGGAAAACAATGGGTTGTTTGGTTTGAGTGTTGAGGTAAAGTTGTTAATATAATGATTGATGGTATTGTATGTATTGATATTTGGAAAAGAAATGGAATTGTAGAGGAGCTAACTCTTTAGCACGTCACGTGTTTGACAAAATGATTCAATGAATGTTTTTACGTCATATTACGATTAAGAAATTTACGGATCTTGATTTGAAGCAGTATTGGATTAATTATGAATTTTGAACAGAAACTACTCTGTTTTGATAGATGATCAAAGTTCTTGAGTTGTAGTAGAATTCAGAGGTTCAAGACTCNGATATTGATTTGCATCATTACATTGCATATTGAGCCACTTGTTGATTCAGATTTGATATGGCGGAGGTCGCCTTGATTTATTGATTTGTTGGACGTATGGGGCTATAGTTGAGTTGGCATAGTGTATGCGGAGGTCGCTGCTATGGCCTGAACACTCTCTATATGCGCACCATAGTCCTGGGATTGTAGAACACAGCACCCCACCTCGAGCGGATGAGTCGGTGGATGTTGCTGGGGGATTCTCTTTCCTTGGGTACCCTATGACCAGATGATTCACTTGATCTTGAGATTTATTGATAACCCACAGCTTCTGATCATGCATTGCATTATATTGCATCTTTATGAATTTAATATGAAATATTTGTCACTTTAATTCTCATATGTTATTGATTGTATCATACTGGGTTTATACTCACCGGCATGTCCGGTACCTCTTGTTTTCATGTGCTTGACGGTAGGTGAGGTGAGGCTTGGGATGCCAGAGTCCAGCTCAAGGCGAGGAGATACGAGTTAGAGTGGGATTCTCGGGTCTTATGAGCTATTTTATGTTGGGATTTCTTTATTTTGGCATATTGAAAATTTTATTCCAAACAATTGAGACAATTAAATTATTTTGACGATGTTTATGTGGATTTGTGAACCACAAATTATGTATTTTACTCGATCATTTGGTTTGTTACAATTAAAATTATTAGTATTAGATATCGGACCCGGACCCCACAAAGTTCAGCAAAAAACCCCAGGCGTGTGAGGTGTGTTCTCGGGTAGAGTGTGTGAGTTGTTTCTGGTGTTGCTCGGATTGTGGCTGGCCTAGGGCCCTTAGCCATGGTTCAAGCCACACCTTAGGATGTTGGTAAGAGGCTCTGGTCAGTGGTTCAAGCCCCAATGGCCAATAGTCTCGAAATGAAGCAAGGAAGCGCAACAGCTGCTGCTGTAATTTTCTGAACAGCAACTGTGCCTTCGGTTCAGAGGTGTGTTTCGAGTTCTTGGTTGGCTTTTAGCCTATGGCCTTGGACTAGACAGTACCTCATCAAGTTAAGAAGGTCATGTTTTTGGCCATTTGTGATTTGGTTAAGTTTAGAGGTCGTACGAGAATTTACGGTGCAATGTGCCAAAGAGACTCTCGAAAGAGCGTTTCATGATTTTGACCTCGATGCACAATTTTCGTGTATTACAGCCCTATGGTCATGTTTTCCAGTATTTTAAGATTGTTTTAATCATGGCTAAATGATGATTCGATGTTGGTTCGGGTTGGTACGAAGCCATGATTGAATACTAAGTTCGTTGGGCGTAATTGTCCCGTTTTTGGGTTCAATTACGAGGTTTTGGTTAAGTTAAGTTTATTTGCATGTTCTCATGCTAGGATTAGGATGCAGCGAGCCTGGGAACGATCCAACTCAATTGATAAAATAAAACAGGATAATAATTATATTACGTGCATAAACTATAAAAGTTTATATTTTTGACATATATGCGATATTGCTAGTGGCCGCTTCACGTTCATGGGATTGCAGCTTATGGGATTATTTGTAACGACCCATTATAGGCCCAGTGGACTGCCCATACAGTCCACTGCCCCGATTGACCCAAGGCTATCTCGATTTTGGGTTCCCTCAAGGGGCCTTTTCCCTCACGGGCTATACAACAACATCAACTATATTTTCATACACAACCATGCACCATATTGTTATACAAATACATATTCTCATATACATTCATACTTTGTATCATCATAAACATAATATGGAACTTGTTTAAACCTTAACATTACACTCATTATACTACATATGCGGAAGCTATACAATAAGAAGTCTCGGTTCTTGTCGAGGTGAGGCACGTCACAAGCATCCATTGGCGAACCGGCATCCTATGCATCTTCACTACCTGTTCCTGTAATACATGATCTACGTGAGTTTATAAAACTCAATAAGTTGGCACTTGTACGTATCAATATGCGTCGAAGGAACATACATATCAAGTCGTGACAACAATGAATCTTTAAACCATGTCATATCATAGCATATATTCATGTTCATTTTTGTACTTGAGCCTCATTAGTTGACCTGTACTACCGTGCTTGCTTTATTATATAGCTACTACTGTGTTGGACGTCAGGGAGCAACCTTTGGCAACCCCACGCCCCATGAACATATATTGGCCAATAGCTTTGGTGGACTTAAAACCACCCATGATGTCAACAAGCTCTATATCATGTAAAAATCAATCCTTTTCTTTTCATGTTCATGTTCATGTTCATAACATAGCACCCATCATCAATATTCATGAGTTTCTTACATATTTAATACATAACAATGGAATATGGTGCTATATTTTCATCAATAAGATACTAACAATGTACATATAGCAATAATCAATGGGAAGTATTTGAAATCATAATATTACTCATGTATTACTTCAAGAACATGCCAACTTACAGTCCAAGCTTAAGAACACTGGTTTGAGATGGTGTTTCTCGCTCCTATACTGTCAAATATACCAATAATTCAATCACTATTGTATAAACTAGATGAAAATCATTCCTCTACATGTGGAACAACTAAAAGAGAAGAAAACTTACACTTCTATGATGTTCTTGTGATGGAGAACTAAAATCTATCTTCAAAATGATGAAGGAAAGGAAGAAAGGGGCTTTTGGAAGAAAACTTCTTGGTTTCCTCTCGAGCTTTGCTGTGAAAAGGGTTGAAAAACTGATGGAAGTACTTAGAAAAGTCGAAACTTATCTTCTTATATATAAGGCGGCGCTCGGGCGGGCATTTTCTCCCGCCCGAGCGCGGAATGTTCTGTAAACATACTAGGCTTGAAAAGCACCGGCGCTCGGGCGGTAATTTTCTACGGATCGAGCGCCACCTGTTCTGTCTCTGCGCACTACGTCATCAACGATCGCTCCAGAAACGGCTCTTCCGTGCATAATCTGAAACAATGGTAAACATAAAAGTTGTAGCCCTATATCTTGCTTGAATCTTCAATTAGTTTCAGGTCATTTGGAGGTTTGAGTAAAAAGTTATGTTCATTCTCCTAACATATGTTAGTGAGGGAATGACGGTATACACGACATACTTCGGGGCACTTTTGGCTTGTCTTCCACAATGATTTGGACAAAACCCAAAACATGAAAGTTGTTGCATTATATCTTAGCTTTCTAATGGTTGTGGCCTCACTCAATTTGGATTCAATATTCAAATCATTATGCCAAAACTCGTAAAAACTACCACAATTTCATCTCATTTCCTATCATCTTCGTAACACTACTTCTACGTACACATCTTACTATAACTATTTAGACATATTTTAATTCTCAATACACCATGAACAGTATAAAAGTCATGTTCAATCTCAATATTGATACTTCAATCAATATGTAAAACATAATGAGCTAAATAACTATCTATAATGACATAAACGTATTGCTAATCATTTGTACGAGTAACAGGGCATTACAATATTACTTCACCGGGTGACCTACGACCGGTTCATGATCCTGTATGGGTACGGATATCCAGTCCAAGGGCTGTGATGATCTCTACCGCCCAGTATACTATGGTTTAGTCTGATCAGACAATTCATGTTATGTTATGTTACGTTACGTTATGGGCCACTCGCATAGAACATATTCTCAACAGAAACTTATGATATGCTATTTTATGACAGGGCTCTATCGAGCAAATATTTTACATACAATTTTCAGTTATGCACGTATTTATAATTAATCATGACACGATTTCCATGTTTACGGTACGACACGATATTTTTAAGTTGCATGCGATTTTATTATATACTTACTTGTTATTTCACGATATATGCATGCTGAGTCTTTAGACTCACTAGACTTGATTGTTGAAGGTACTGATGAGGTCGGGGCCGAGGGCGGGTACCAGTGACCTAGCTTGGGTCGGCAGTAGTAGGAACCCGAGGACCTCATTTTCAGCACTTACTATTTTTATTCCAAACTCAGTTTTTATTTTGTCAAATTATTTTAAGTTGTTTGTAACGCCTCTTGACCGATTTCATAAAATAACAGCGGAATTTAAAATTTTCTTAAAGGAAAGAAGGATTTAAAATACATTTCAATATATAATCAAAAGTATATACATGATCAAATAAGCGTTGCAACAAAATACAAAATATCATTTTGATCATGTCCAAAAGTTCTCACAAAATAGCCTTCTTCCTTCCATCTACTATGCATATGACCTCGGCTCCAATCAAAGTCCTGGCCCGTCACTCTTATCTGCATCACATGAAATAACTGAAATGAGTATAAAGCTCAGCAAGTGGAGCTCTTACATAGCAATATACATATACCATACTCTATAAAACGTGGCTTTGAAATCCNCCTTTAACATAATTGAGACAAAAATGCCTCTAATATACAACAAAGTGTATTAATACATAGCATGAATCAAATGGAAGGGAATAACATGTTAAAACCATTGAAACACAATACATATATTATCATGTGAGCACAATAAATGAAATTCCACTTACTACACTTGGAAACCTTGATTCTAAACTCTTGGTTGAATTCCTACAACAATAAACCATATATTGCACCATCAATAACCCAATAATCAAACAACCATATCATTAAATCCATAAAACCAACACCATCAACAAACCCAAGATTTCCCAACATCATAATCCAAGAATAAACAAAGCCACAAGCTTACCTTAGCTTCTTAAACCCACAAGAACCTTGTTTCACCACCACAATCCAACAACAAGCTTGAATCAAAGATAGGAAATGAAAGGAAATGAAACCCTAACCTCCCCTTGAGAGAAAGAACCGAGAGAATGGAGAGAAATGAGAGAAAATGAGACCAACTCATGTATTATATCACTTAAATCTCGAAAACACGTTTTTTGTACTGTGCTGGGCGCTCGGGCGGTCATAAATTACCACTGGGGCGCGGGCCATACTGTCCGATACCAAACTTTCAGAATCAGTGGCGCTCGGGCGGTCATTTCTTACCGCTCAGGCGCCGTTCTGTGCACAGCCGCCTCAAAGATCGCCTCCGAAACGCCTCTTCCCGTCATAATTTGGAAAAATGGTAAACATAAAAGTTGTAGCTCTATGTCTTGGCTTGCTTCTCCAATTAGCCTCATGTCATTTGAAGGTCTGAGTAAAAAGTTATGCTCAATCTCCCAACATGTGTCACTGGAGTAATGACGACACACACGACAAACTTCGGGGAGCTATTGGCTTGTCTTCCACAATGATTTGAACAAGACTCAAAACATAAAAGTTACATCTCTATGTCTTATATAACCACTCCAATTAGCCTCATACCAATTGGATCAACATACCAATTATCATGAATTTAATCGCAACGACACTACAGTATCACCACACATCTTCTATAAACACAATACAATAAATCATAAATCTCAAATCTTAACATCAAAACTATATTTAAACTTAACCAAGGAGTCAATAAACATATTAAATCTTAAACCGTACCGATCACCAAGCTTGGATATTACAATCTCCCCTCCTTAGACGAATTTCGTCCCCGAAATTGACGTCACTGCGCAAAAAGTTCTGGATACATCTCTCTCATCTCATCCTCTGGTTCCCACGTAGCTTCTTCAATCAAATGATTCCTCCAAAGGACTTTAACAATGCCGATCTCTTTGTTTCTCAATACTTTAACTTTGCTATCCAGAATCTGGATTGGAACCTCTTGGTACGTCAAACTCGGCGTCAAATCCAATGGCTCGTGGCGAAGAACATGGGAAGGATTCGCAATATACTTCCTGAGCATGGAGACATGAAAAACATTATGAACTCTATCAAGATCTGGCGGTAAGGCTAACTGTAAGCTCGATCACCGACTCTGTCCAAGATCTCAAATGGTCCAATGAATCTTGGACTCAACTTTCCCTTTTTGCCAAACCGCATCACACCTTTAAGAGGTGCACTCTTCAAAAACACGTGATCGCCAACCTCAAACTGCAACGGCCTTCGTCTTACATCCGCATAACTCTTCTGTCTTGACTGTGCTGTATTCATCCTTTCTTAGATAACAGCAACAACATCAGCTGTCTGTTGGACCAACTCTGGACCCAACATCTTTCTCTCACAAATCTCGTCCCAATACAAGGAAGATCTACATTTTCTGCCATAAAAGTGCTTCATAAGGTGCCATGCCAATCGTCGCCTGGTAACTGTTATTGTACGTGAACTCAACAAGAGGCAATTTGGAATCCCAACTACCAGGATAGTCTATAGTACAAGCTCTGAGCATAGCCTCCAAAATCTAAATAACTCTCTCTGATTGACCGTCGTTTTGAGGATGATATGCTGTACTGAATGCTAACCGTGTACCCAAGGCTCCATGCAAACTCTTCCAAAACTCTGAAGTAAATCTAGGTTCACGATCAGACACAATCGACACAGAAACACCATGAAGTCTAACAATCTTTGCTATGTACTCTTCGGCATATTGGTTCATGGAATACGTTGTCTTGAATGGGAGAAAATGCGCTGACTTGGTCAACCGATCAACGATATCCCAAATAGAGTTATAACCTTTCTGCGTTCTAGGAAGACCAATCACGAAATCCATTGTAATGAGCTCCCATTTCCATTGAGGAATCGGCAATGACTGCAATGTCCCAGCAGGTCTCTGGTGTTCGATTTTCACCCGCTGACAACTTAGGCACTGAGAAATAAACATGGCAATATCTTTCTTCATACCTGGCCACCAATAGAGTCTACGTAGATCTTGATACATCTTGGTGCTACCTGGGTGTATCAAGTATGGCACGGTATGAGCCTCTGTCAAGACGTCTCGTCGAATATCATCACCAACAGGAATACAAATACGGCTTCTGAATGTCACCAAACCATCTCTATTCGTCCCGAACTCTGAATTACCTCTCTCCTCTGCTCTGGCTCTCAACTCTGTCAACTGTACATCATTGGCCTGCTCTCTACGGATCGTGTCCGTCAATGTAGCTCGAATGACCAACGCTGAAAAGCAAGCAATGGTTCCTGGAACCACCAAAGCTATCTCTTCTCGTTCCAAGTCTAACAACAACGACTTCTGGATCATAGAACTCAAAGAGCAACTTGACTTACTGCTCAATGCATCTGCTACAACATTCGCCTTCCCAGGGTGGTAACTAATCGTCACATTATAATCTTTGACAAGCTCTAACCACCGTCTTTGCCGCATATTGATTTCTTTCTGGGAAAACAAATACCTTAAACTCTTGTGGTCCGTGAAAATTTCACACTTTTCGCCATATAAATAGTGTCTCTAGATTTTCAGGGCGAAAACTACAGCTGCCAGTTCCAGATCATGCGTAGGATAATTTTCTCGTAGTCTTTCAACTGACGAGAAGCATAAGCTATAACCTTTCCACGTTGCATCAGCACTGCACCAAGACCCTTCTTCGACGCATCGGTAAAAACAACAAAGTCCTCTGAACCACTAGGCAATGCAAGTACCGGAGCTGTCATCAACTTATCTTTCAACTCCTGGAATCCTCTTTGGCATTCATTGGACCACTCAAACTTTACAGTCTTCCTCGTCAAATTGGTTAATGGCAGGGCAATTTTGGAAAAATCTAAAATAAAACGACGATAATAACCCGCCAAACCAAGAAAACTGCATACCTCTGATACAGTGGTAGGGATAGGCCACTTCTGTATCGCCTCTATTTTCGCTGGATCAACAGCTAACCCATCTTTTGAGACAACATGGCCTAAGGAAGAAATCTGCTCTAACCAGAACTCACATTTCTTCAACTTAGCATACAACCTATTCTCCCTCAACAATTGAAGAACGACTCTGAGGTGCTCTGCATGAAGCTCTCTGGTCTTGGAATAAATCAATATATCATCGATGAAAACAATGACAAAGCTATCCAAATACGGCTTGAACACCCGGTTCATAAGATCAATGAAGACTGAATGAGCATTAGTCAGACCAAACGACATCACAAGAAATTCGTAATGCCCATACCTGGTCCGAAACGCCTTCTTAGGGATATCAGACTCCCTAACTTTAAACTGATAATAGCCAGATCGCAGATCAATCTTCGAAAACACTGTAGCCCCCTGCAGTTGATCAAAAAGATCGTCTATTCGTGGCAATGGATATTTATTCTTGATAGTCACTTTGTTGATCTCTCTATAATCAATGCAAAGCCGCAAAGACCCGTCTTTCTTTTTGACGAAAAAGAACCGGAGCTCCCCAAGGCGAAGAACTCGGCCGAATAAAACCTTTATCCAATAGATCCGGCAATTGCGTCTTCAACTCTTTCATCTCTGTAGGGGCCATTCTGTACGGAGCCTTAGAAATAGGAACCGTACCCGGAACTAGATCAATCACAAACTCTACATCTCTGTCCGGCGGTAAACCCGACACATCATCCTCAAATATATCAGAGAACTCTCTCACAACATCAATATCATCAATATTCAACTTCACAATTCTATCCGTATCAACAATCGAAGCCAAAA
The DNA here is from genome assembly GCF_012295235.1 of Primulina huaijiensis. Classification (NCBI taxonomy): domain Eukaryota; kingdom Viridiplantae; phylum Streptophyta; class Magnoliopsida; order Lamiales; family Gesneriaceae; genus Primulina; species Primulina huaijiensis. Next base: position 8,342,289 of record NC_133319.1, on the reverse strand, counting down.
ATCCATCACAACCTCCAAACAACAACTTCTTAGCCTCAAGACACGAAATAAAAGGAAGGACCAGCGAAGTACCTGCACTGGCGAGCATACCTTCCTTATTTCCATCATCTGCAAATTTCACCGTCTTAGCAACGCAATCAATCACTGCACGGTAAGTTGATAGCCAATCCATGCCAAGTATAATATCAAACGCAACCATCGAAATAACAATCAAATCGGCATAAACCACTCGCCCATCGATTTGAACAGAACACGCATACACAATAGACGTCGGGCACAACACATCTCCCTAAGGCAATACAACATTAAACTGGAGGGGAAGAATAGAAGGAACTAAACCCAAAGATCTCAAAAATAGTTCAGACATAAAAGAATGACTAGCACATGTATCAATCAATGTCGTAGCTACTCTGCCTGAAATTAAGATAGTGCTACAGATCACAGAAGAATCAGGGTTTATACCTTCCTTCGTCATGGTGATGATGCGACCCTCCACCTTCTCTTTACTCGAGCCTCTCGGACAATCCTTCGCTATATGGCCTGAAGTGCCACAACGGTCGCAAGTATGAGTACCAAATCTGCACTTTCCCCGATGATGCCTACTACACTTGGGACACAACGGCTTCTCTGGATCAGATGGAACTGTCGGTGCTTTAGAACTCGGCTCTATCTTGCCTTTCCCTTTAAAATGGTTCTTTCCTCTTTGGCTCGAACCTTGACCTCTTTGAGCAACAAACTGCTCCCTCGCCTGTCTCTCTCTGGCAATGTCTTTCTCATCTTGCTCGGCTAACAAAGCCTTAGCCACAATCTCTTTAAATGTCACAGCCTTAGACATATTGATGTCCCTCCTGATCTCTGATCGAAGGCCTCTAATGAAATGAGCACCCTTGTCTTTGTCATTGGAGGCAATATATGGGGCAAACAGACAGCCCTCCTCGAACTTCAAAATGTACTCGTCAACATTCATACTTCCTTGACGAAGCTCTAAAAATTCAGTCACCTTCCTAGCTCGAAATGCATCTGGGAAGTACTTGTCATAGAAAAGATCCGTGAAATCTTGCCACTTTAATGCCGGAACATCAACACCTACCTTGGTAGCCTTCCACCAAATACGTGCAGCTTTAACTAGCATGAATACTGCACAACCAACTTTGTCCTTGTCTTCATACTTGAGATGATCAAATATAGCCTCAAGTGCTTTGATCTACTCTACTGCCACCAATGGATCAGTGCTTCCTGCAAACTCAGGAGGATCCATTCTCTTAAAAGCAGTAAAGATCACATCAGTTCCAACCGCTTGAACCACTTGGCCTCTCACTTGGCCTCTACCTTGACCTGTACCTTGCAAACGGAGCAACTGTTGGATATGCTCACTATGAACCTTGGCTTGCTCTTTCAATAATTTGCCGAACTCGTCAACAACTCTCGATGAGGAGGTATCCTCACCCTCTGAGGCTTTTCTCTTAGGAGGCATTAAATCCTACAATGTTCTCACATAATACATATCAACCAATTACAATGAATAGATGAAGAAGAAGACATACCCGGACTATTGAAAGTAGACGAAGTCATATGCATTGGTCCGAAGAACGTTGCTCTGATACCACTTAATGTAGCGCCCTCTTGATCGATTTCATAAAATAACAGCGGAATTTAAAATTTTCTTAAAGGAAAGAAGGATTTAAAATACATTTCAATATATAATCAAAAGTATATACATGATCAAATAAGCGTTGCAACAAAATACAAAATATCATTTTGATCATGTCCAAAAGTTCTCACAAAATAGCCTTCTTCCTTCCATCTACTACGCACATGACCTCGGCTCCAATCAAAGTCCTGGCCCGTCACGCTTATCTGCATCACATGAAATAACTGAAATGAGTATAAAACTCAGCAAGTGGAGCTCTTACATAGCAATATACATATACCATACTCTGTAAAACGTGGCTTTGAAATCCTTAATACCATCTAACTCTTGAAACGTGAATAATATAGTAGAACATGAACAATAACGATGGTATTTCTCTTTTCTCTTGTGGATTGATATCTAAATAGTATCTCTATCTCTGTACCTATATCCCATCGATATAAATCGATACTCTGTCGGGATATAAGCCTATGGTCGTTGATCAACTAATTGCATGCAATCTCTGCCTATCTAGTTATCAATCCAATAAATCATTTGAAATCTATCTTGGACATTAAAACAAACACCTTGAATGCTCTTTTCATTTGCATTCCCTTTTATACAATTGAGGCATATAAAAACCTCTAATATACAACAAAATGTACCAATACATAACATGAATCAAATGAAAGGGAATAGCATGTTAAAACCATTTGAAATACAATATACATAATTCATGTGAGCACAAGGAATTAATTCCACTTACTACACTTGGAAACCTTGATTCTAAACTCGTGGTTGAATTCCTACAACAATAAACCATATATTGCACCATCAATAACCCAATAATCAAACAACCATATCATTAAATCCATAAAACCAACACCATCAACAAACCCAAGATTTCCCAACATCATAATCCAAGAATAAACAAAGCCACAAGCTTACCTTAGCTTCTTAAACCCACAAGAACCTTGTTTCACCACCACAATCCAACAACAAGCTTGAATCAAAGATAGGAAATGAAAGGAAATGAAACTCTAACCTCCCCTTGAGAGAAAGAACCGAGAGAATGGAGAGAAATGAGAGAAAATGAGACCAACTCATGTATTACATCACTTAAATCTCGAAAACACGTTTTTTGTACTGTTCTGGGCGCTCGGGCGGTCATAAATTAGCGCTGGGGCGCGGACCATACTGTCCGATACCAAAATTTCAGAATCAGTGGCGCTCGGGCGGTCATTTCTTACCGCTTGGGCGCCGCTCTGCGCACAGCCGCCTCAAAGATCGCCTCCGAAACGCCTCTTCCCGTCATAATTTGGAAAAGTGGTAAACATGAAAGTTGTAGCTCTATGTCTTGGCTTGCTTCTTCAATTAGCCTCATGTCATTTGAAGGCCTAAGTAAAAAGTTATGCTCAATCTCCCAACATGTGTCACTGGAGGAACGACGACACACACGACAAACGTCGGGGCGCTATTGGCTTGTCTTCCACAATGATTTGAACAAAACTCAAAACATGAAAGTTACGTCTCTATGTCTTATCTAACCACTCCAATTGGCCTCATACCAATTGGATCAACATACAAATTATCATGAATTTAATCGCAACGACACTACAGTATCACCACACATCTTCTATAAACACAATACCATAAATCATAAATCTCAACTCTTAACATCAAAACTATATTTAAACTTAACCAAGGAGTCAATAAACATATTAAATCTTAAACTGTACCGATCACCAAGCTTTGATATTACATTGTTATTCTGAAAACATTATTTACTTCCGCTGCTACTTTAAACATTGGATCTTTTATCAGTATATTTTATGAATGAGGCATTTTATTTATTTAAATAGAAAATTTTTAATTTTTCCGCAAATTTTCAAGTACGAAATACGGACCTCTATAGCTTAGCATCTTGTTTATTTGATAAATATTTTACGGCAGAATGATCAATGTAAACAATAGTAGTAGATCCAATTAAATAAGATCGAAACTTATCTAATGCAAATACTACTGAAAGTAATTCTTTTTCAGTAGTTGAATAATTTATTTAGGCACTATTTAAGGTTCTACTAGCATAATAGATTGCATACGGTTTTCCTTCTTTTCTTTGTCCTAACACAGCTCCTATAGCATAATCACTTGCATCACACATTAATTCAAATGGTAAAGACCAATCGGGAGGTTGTAAAATAGGTGATGTAATTAAAAGATTAATTATTTTTTTAAAAGCATTTTCACATTTCTGAGTCCATTCAAATTGTGTATCTTTTGTTAAAAGATTCGAAATTGGTTTAGATATTATGCTGAAATTTTTTATAAACATTCTATAAAAACCTGCATGACCCAAGAATGATCGAACTTCTTTGACCGTTTTTGGTGATGTTAAATTAGCAATAACATCAACTTTGGCTTTATCAACTTCAATTCCTTTTTCAGATATCACAGGACCTAACACAATCCCAGATTTAATCATATAATGACATTTTTCTCAATTAAAAACAAGATTTTTTTCTTCACATCGTTTCAATACTTCTTATAGGTTTTTAAGATAATTTTCAAATGAGTTTCCAAAAAAAGTTATATTATCTATAAAAACTTCTACAAATTCTTCAATCATATCACTGAAAATACTTAACATGCATCTTTGAAAAGTAGCCGGAGCATTACATAAACCAAATGGCATTCTTTAAAATGCAAAAGTTCCGAAAAGACAAGTGAAAGTAGTTTTTTCTTGATCTTCTAATGATATAGGTATTTGATAATTCCGAATACCCATCAAGAAAACAGTAATAAAAATTTCCTGCTATTTTTTCTAAAATTTGATCTAAAAATGGTAGTGGGAAATGATCTTTTCTAGTTGCATCATTTAATTTTCTATAATCAATACACATACGCCAACTAGATGGAATCCTAGCTTGTAATAACTCTCCATTTTCATTTTTTATAACAATGATGCTTGAATTTTTAGGTACTACTTGTGTTGGACTTATCCATTTACTATCTGAGATTGGATAGATAACTCCAGCGTCTAATAGTTTTAATACTTTATTCTTAACAACTTCCTTCATATGTGGATTTAACCTTCTTTGTGGTTGTTGATATGTTTTAGCATTTTCTTCCAAATGAATTTTATGTGTGCAAATTAAAGGATTTATACCTTTTATATCTTTCAAAGT